>NW_024871391.1:2365000-2368286 GCF_019054845.1 Dipodomys spectabilis | reverse complement strand
AGTCATCTTTTCTCCCAAGGATGGACTCTCACCGAAACTAATAACACACCAGCTTTTATATGAGAGTATTTTATTTGAGCAGAGGAATATATTCAGAACGATGGAAGCCATGCTGTATAGACAAGCCGGCTTTCGGGTGACAGCTGATTGGGAACCACGTTATCTCCCGAGTGACTACGTTTACAAGGGCAGCTTCGGGAAAAGGGAGGATTAGTGTCCTGCGGGGAATGGAGTGGGGTGGTGGCCTGATTTTGTCATGTGATTCGCAACAGGGTGCGATCGACAGGTGATGAGTTTAATCCATTATTTATGTCTGGAACTTTCCACTTAATGTGTCGGAATCGTGGTTGGCCATGTGTAACTAACTTGTCAGGAGCAAAACTGTGGACAAGAGGGGACTCTAGCGTTAGGCTAAATGTCCGTGGCTCTGAAATCTTTTATTCGGTAGATGGCGACTAGTGCGTGAGCTTGAATTTGTGCACGCTTGCGTGTGTGTGCATGCATTTTAATGCTGGGGCTTGAACTTGAGGCCTTATGCTCTTTGCTTAGCTTTTTCTCTCAATTCTGGCACTCCACCACATGCGATACACCTCCATTTCAGACTTTTGCTGGTTCATTGGAGAAAGGGTCTTGTGGACTTTCTTGCCCTGGGCTGAGTTTGAGCTATGACATTCAGCTCTCAGCTTCTACCCGACCCAAATAGCTAGGGAGCTAGGAAGCCACCAGAGCCTGGCCTCTGGCAGTGTTGGTAAAGCTCCTTTCTGGTACATTCCAGATGGCGACACTCCCTTGAATTTGAACCTCTGTCTCCCTGGCTTGGAGAAATGAACTGCTCTCTCTTCTTGCATTTCCCCTTTTTGACTTGAAATGGGGGGTCAGAATATTGCTTGGGGGCAGAAAGTTAGACAACAAAAATCCCCACTTTTCATCCATCTCTTGTGCTTTATGAGGACAGAATGTAGGTTAAACCACCGTCCATGGGCCAGAGAGGAGGGGAATTTCAGATGCGGGAAGTGTACGGCATTTGTTACTAGAAGCACAAATCCGACGCTGGAGTGTCTGTGCTGTTCTGTTTGTTTCTGGCCTTGTTTTGTCTTACTTTGGGGTAGGTGATCACGTTTTTACCCCCGGAAGAGGCTTCCTGTATGTGTCCTGTATGTAGGGGGGCAGCCCTCCAGGACCCTGGACAGCTACCTGACCTTCTGGGAGACTGTGTCTGAGGAATGGGCTTGGAATTCAGAAACAGAGGCGGGCACTGTGGCTCACACCTGAAATCCTGGCTCCTCAGGAGGCTGAGGTCTGAGGATTCTGTTTCCAAGTCAGCCTGGGAAGATAAATCCAGAGAATGTTATCTCCCAGTTCACCCCTGAAAGTGGAGCTGTGGCTCGAAGGGTCGAGGGCCAGCCATGAGCAAAAGAGCCAAGCAAGCTTGATGCTGGTGGCTCACGCCTGTCACCCTAGCTACTCAGGAGGCTGAGATCCGAGGGTCACGGTTCAAAGCCAGCCGTGAGTCTCTTATGTTTCCAATTAACTACTCAAAAACCAGAAGTGGAGCTGTGGCTCAAGTAGAGCATTAGCCTTGGGCACAGAAAGGCTCAAGGACAGCGCCCAGGCCCTGAGTTCAAGCCTCACAACAACTATAAAAAGCCACATAGACACCTAAACACATGCACATATATACACACACACATACACACACACACACACAATTTGAGAGATTACCTTCTCCCATTGTAAACACTAAGAAAAGAGAAAGAACAAATAATGTGATTTCTCCAGGGTTAACTGCAGTAGCACCTCCTGACTTAGCTTTGCTCAAGAAAGCTTCTCAGTAAGTGAATTTTGAAGAAACACTTCAAGCACCAAAAGCTGTTTATGAAACCCTGTTTTTGACACGTACGAGATTGAAACCTTCCCGTCATCTGCCGCCGGCTGCCCTTCATGGCCCTGTGAGTCCAGGCCCTCCTCATAATTGATTTCCTCCTGGTGCTGTATGACAATACCATGTGTGTTTGTGACGCCATCCTGCTTTAAAAACAACACTGCTTTCCTATGAATTTTCACGTGCAAACTTTCTCCGTGTGGCTGCGTACTCTGTTTGTTGTTGCTTGAGCTCTGTCTTCCTTTACACAGCTTTCTGAGAAGTCTCTCCTGGCTCTCTCAGGGAGCAGGAAGTGCAGAGTTTTCGTAGCTTATCGCTTGTAGCCACAGAGATCTCCAGTAAGCCCAGCACTGATGCCTCACACCTGAAATCCTAACAATTCAGCAGGATAAGTTCCAGGGGATCGAAGTTCAAAGCTAGCTTGGGCAAGAAAGTCCGTGAATCTCTTGTTTTGGGTCAACCAGCACAAAGCTGGAAGTAATAGAGTGCCAACCTTGAGCGGGAAAAGCTAAGGAAGAGCACAAGGCCCCAAGTTCACGCACAATGTTCTGAGTTCAAGACCCAGTACTGGCACCAAAAATAATAAAAGTAAAAAATATAAAAAGACCTATCTTCATTGACATGTCTTGGTCTCAGATGGCCAGACACACAGGGTCCCTGGATCTCCAGCTGAACGACGTAGCGCTCACCCCTCATAAGCACCCATCCCTCCCAACAAGGTTTAATCTGGACATACTGTAGTCCAGTCAAGTTAGCAGATCATCACACACAAGTACCTACTGAGAGCCCTGGCTCTGCCAAGCCTGACAAGACCCCCCCTCCCCTGGCCAAGGTCCAGGCGGCCAGGGTGAGGTCTTTCTCTTCCCGTACTCGGGGATGTTTGCGGGATGCAGCCTACCTGCATCGGAGTCTGACAGACCCGCCTCTGGTCCCAGTGTCCTGGTTTCTTCACGTGTGAGAGGAAGATAGTAATGCCAGTCGTGTGGGGGTGGTCATGAGCAGGAACAAGGACCCACCTCCGAAGTGTCGATGCCTTAATGTATCGTACCCTACGTGCTCAGGAAGCCATATTGGCAGGAGACTCAATGTGTTCCTCTCCGAGCCTGCTTAGGATTGCTTCCCAGACTTCGCGAAAGGCATCGGATGGGCCAGTCCAGAGCCAGACCCAGAACTCGGTGTTCTGATTACAGACTCCTCTCCCCCGGTTCTCCTCCATCCATCCCCCATTAGAAGAGAACCACCCACAGACACCACTCCCAACCCTCAAATCATAGCTGGAACACTGACGCGTCCTGTAAAACGTTGGAGAACTGGAGGAAAATCAGACATTCCCCTCATGTTGAGTGAGCCAATCAGGGGCAAATTGATGAGTCCTCTCTGTCTACACTGACTACCTTTGGGTAA
>NW_024871391.1:2195000-2360000 GCF_019054845.1 Dipodomys spectabilis | reverse complement strand
GTCGAAAATGCGTGCAGTCCAGCCTGGCGCTGGTGCTCACGCCTGGAGTCCTAACTGCTGTGGAGGCCGAGGTCTGTGGATGGAGGTTTGAAGCCAGCCCGGGCAGGGGAGGAAGTCTGTGAGAATTTTTATCCCCAATTAACCCACCCAAAAGCCAGAAGCAGATGTTTGGTGCAGAAATAAAACTAAGGGACAGTGTCTGACACACACAAATCCCAGTCTCCCTCCCTCCCTCCCTCCCTCCCTCCCTCCCTCCCTCCCTCCCTCCCTCCCTCCCTCCCTCCTCCCCTCCCTTCCTCTCACACACACACACAATGAATAGATGTTGAATTCTTTGTCACTTTTCAGAGAATCAGCCAGTGTATCTCTGGCTTGCTACTACACAGAGGCAGCTGGTCTCATTGGGTATTTTGCTTCCATTCTAGGACCACCTTTGCCTAATCATGCGCTGCTTCCACTCTGATTGGCTGGATTCCGTCCCCGAGGACCAGGCTCCTTGGATGGCTGTCCGCAGGGTAAGTGCACGTGGCAGCCATTCCGCTGCTAAGTTTATGGAGAGTTCTTCTTTTACACACTTCCTTCCTGCCCCGCGCTGGAGGCTGGAGGCTCAGGCCTGCCCTCCTCCTCCTCCTCCTCCTCCTCCTCCTCCTCCTCCTCCTCCTCCTCCTCCTCCCTCCTCCTCCTCCTCCTCCTCTCCTCCTCCTCTTCCTCCTCTTCCTCTTCTTCCTCTTCCAGAGTGGAACTCTGGACTTTCATGTGGTCTGTAGTCTCTTCCTAAAGTGGGTTTCCAAGAGTATCTTTTCTTGGTATTCTAGCCGTCATGGTTTGAATTCCCCCCCATAGCAATGGAGAATGCTGACAACAAGGCAATGCGGAAAAGCAAGGGACAATAGTTCGTGTTACTGTCTTGTATCCCTGCGGATTTACGCGGCCTTGGGTGGGTGGGAAGGCGCTGGGCTGTGGACATTCTGGTTAACGACAGCCCGTGAGCACAGGCCGCCAGCTCACAGGCAGCCTCTCCCAGATGACTTTCTGAAACCTCTGTATAATAACTCCATATACAAGGTGATTTTGTGTGTGTGGAGTCCTGAGGCTCGAACTCAGGGCCTGGGCATTGCTTCTCAGCTGTTTTCCTCAAGGTTAGTGCTCTACCATCAGAGCAACAGCTCCCATTCCAGTTCTTGCTGGATGATTGGAGGTAAGAGTCTCACAGACTTTCCTGCACTGGCTGGCTTTGAACCACAACCCGCAGATCTCAGCCTCTTGAGGAGGCAAGGATGACTGGCGGTGCCAGGCTTAATTTTTCATAAAAACATATTGTCTTCACACAAAAAAAATGGTTTTCTATTGTTATTTAAAAATTAAACAAGTGCATATCTAAACAATGGTGCATAATGATGCATATAGTCCGTATGATTACAAAGGCTCTTGTGGGATCTTCAGTCAGCTACAGAATTGTAGAGGGCTGGAAACTAAGCATCTGGAGATTCACTGGCCCCCACTAGGAGGTCTGGTCTCAGGAAGGCCAACTTAGCTTAGCCCTGTGTGGCCGGGGCCCGCTTTTGGCTGTTCCCGGGTGTGACCCTTGCTCCTTGCTGCCTGCTCCTCCTACGTTGTTCCAAACCAGCCATTCAGAAAGATACTGGAGGGGTAAAGGAAGGTCTGTATACTTCGTGTTATCTATTATTAGCAGTCTCCTAAGTTTAGATAGAAATTCCTTGTTTGATAATAGAGCAACTCTTGAAGTTATTTTCTGTAAGTCCAACGCTACACCCTGATGCTGGTTTCTGGATGCTTTAGAATTAGAATTCCTTTCCGGTGTACGTAACAACGACTGTCCACACTTAACCACCCTTGAAATAGTTTTTATTGTTTCCTGCATATTCATTTCTAGAATAAGTTACTTCAGCCTTATTATGATGATGATTCCTAATATGACGGAGATGATGATTATTACTCTTAGGAAATTAGGGAAACTTGATTCATGTCTGTTAACTTTTGCTTGTAAAAGAAACCTGGAGAAAGCAAAAGTGTTTTGTGTTTATAAAATCAATGTCTTTGGGCAGGGAAGGTGCTCAGTGGTAGAGCGCTTGCCTTGCGTGCATGAAGCCCTGGGTTCCATTCCTCAGCACCACATACACAGAAAAAGTCAGAAGTAACGCTGTGGCTCACGTGGTAGAGCACTAGCCTTGAGAAAAAAAAAAAAGACAAAACAAAAAACAAAACAGTGGCTTCTTTCTCCAGAGAAGACCCAATTCTTGAACGAGGTTGGGGAAGAAGAAGGTGCTGTCCAGAGGCACGGGCCACAGCCGGCTTGTCATCCTGCTCGCAGCCTGTGGCCCAGAGCTACCAGCAAATCAAACCCATCCATTCCAGGCCTGTGACAGACAGACAGACAGAAGCCACTCAAGGCGCGAGCCGCCTGTGTTTCCCAAGGCACCCGGGACCATGGGGCCTTTTATAAGAACAGAAACAAAACATGAATCATTTCAGGCAGACCTTTTTTTCTAAAAGTTATCTTTAGTATTTTTTTTTTTTTTTTGGTCCGGTCGTGGGGCCTAAACTCTGGGCCTGGGCGCTGTCCCTCAGCTCTTCAGCTCAAGGCTAGCGCTCTAACCACTTGAGCCACAGCGCCACTTCTGGCTTTTTTCTTTTTGCTTATGTGGTGCTGAGGAATCGAACCCAGGGCCTCAGGCATGCAAGGCAAGCGCTCTACCACTGAGCCACCTTCCCAGCCCTCTTTAGTATTTTTTTTTAAAAAACCAAACACCAAACAGGAAACTTTCAAGTGAGCTACCCTTGGGCAGAAAGTGGAAGAACGTGTGTGTGTCTCAGGAACAGAAATCACAGCGGCTAAGGGCTTGTGGGTAATCCCAGTCATTCTTTTAGGTTCCTTTGGAATCTGAGTTTAAGATACCTGGCACTGGGTGGGAGACAAAGCTCAGATTCCCGGAAGTCCCTACTTAAATGTAGTGAATTTTTCCCAGCAGCATTTCACTCCAGCTCCGGTGGGAGACAGTAACAAGGTTGTTAGGGGAAGGGTGGGGATGGTCATGGTGAGATTTGAGTCCTTTTCTGGCTTGCTCCCTATCATGGCTTCAGTCCGGATGAAGAAGAACAGGAAAGCAAAGAAAGAAGGGGGGGGGAGGGGGACAGAGAGGGGGGAGGGCGGTGGGTAGTGGGAGAAAGGAAGGACTAGGGATAAAATATGAAGGATCTTGCCTCCTAATCAAAGCTTAAGGAAACAGTGTATTGTTTGTAACTGCTGGGATAGATAGATTGCCCCAGAGTAGATGGAGTTGCTGCGGACGTGGACTTAGAAGCTGCGTCCACGCAGCCTTCACACTGCAAGTAGAGAGATAAAAACGAGGAAATTAAAGTTGTTCTTCAAGCGGTAAGTTAATGACCATCAGATGCATTATATTGTGTTTCTGCTCACGTAGCTGGTACCTGATATTCCGATTATCTACCTTTCCTGAAGTGTTAAAAAACAACAACACAGTAGCAGCAGCGAAACTAAAGTCAGAGCTGGATTTTCAGGATGTAATAGGCGTTTGGTGATAGGAAGGAGCGATGTCTCTTACAGTTCCAGTCACTATACTATATGCTATATACTGTATAGTGTATACTAGTTACTGTATGCTGTATATATACTTTACATTCAAATGTCACTCAGTTTTGATAAGCTATTTTAGGACTCAAGAGAAAACTTGAGTAAGATCATGATGGTAAATGTTCATTTTAGCAGGATGGGCACTTCAAAGATATTTTCCTTAGCATCATCCTACTATTCTTTGAGGTACATTTGGATTATTTACTCATCAGAAAACCACAACCCGCAGAAGTTATCAGGTGCTCCGACATGGTTTCAGTGAGATATTTACATGTGACATGTTTACATATCACACATTTACATATTCGCACGGGCTCCTGTGGTGCAAGCGGTGTGCCTCACTCTCCTCATTCCTGGGCCGTGTCTCCTGGGAGCTCATTCTGGGGCGGGCATTGTGTCTGAAGCCAAGAAGGTCAAAGGGAGCCAGTTTTAACCAGCTCCTGAGAGACCCGACATGTGGATGTGGATGTGGGCCGAGTGGCCAAGCAGGGATCTGGAAGGAAGAACGTTGGATCAGAGATTGGACAGACCTGCAAGGCTCACCCAGATGGGACGGGGAAGTGAGTTCCAGACCCCCATCCATACCCCCATCCATACCCTCATCCATACCCCCATCCATACCCCTGTCCATACCCTCATCCATACCCCCATCCATACCCCCATCCATACCCCCATCCATACCCCCATCCATACCCCCCCATCCATACCCCCATCCATACCCCCATCCATACCCCCCATCCATACCCCCATCCATACCCCCATCCATACCCTCCATCCATACCCCCATCCATACCCCCATCCATACCCTCCATCCATACCCTCCTATCCATACCCTCCATCCATACCCCATCCATACCCTCCATCCATACCCCCATCCATACCCCATCCATACCCCCATCCATACCCCCATCCATACCCTCCATCCATACCCTCCTATCCATACCGCTCATCCATACCCTCCATCCATACCCCCATCCATACCCCCATCCATACCCCCATCCATACCCCCATCCATACCCCCATCCATACCCCCATCCATACCCCCATCCATACCCTCCATCCATACCCTCCTATCCATACCCTCCATCCATACCCCCATCCATACCCCCATCCATACCCCCATCCATACCCCCCATCCATACCCCCATCCATACCCCCATCCATACCCTCCATCCATACCCCCAGCCATACCCTCCATCCATACCCTCCATCCATAACCTCATCCATACCTTCCATCCATATCCTCCATCCATACCCCCATCCACACCCCCATCCATACCCTCCATCCATATCCTCCATCCATACCCCCATCCATACCCCCATCCATACCCCCATCCATACCCTCCATCCATACCCTCCTATCCATACCCTCCATCCATACCCCCATCCATACCCCCATCCATACCCCCATCCATACCCCCATCCATACCCCCCATCCATACCCCCATCCATACCCCCATCCATACCCTCCATCCATACCCCCATCCATATCCTCCATCCATACCCTCCATCCATAACCTCATCCATACCTTCCATCCATATCCTCCATCCATACCCCCATCCACACCCCCATCCATACCCTCCATCCATATCCTCCATCCATACCCCCATCCATACCCCCATCCATATCCTCCATCCATACCCCATCCATACGCCCATCCATACCCTCCATCCATACCTCCATCCATACCCTCCATCCACACCCTCCATCCATACCCCCATCCATACCCTCCATCCATACCCTCCATCCATACCTCCATCCATACCCTCCATCCACACCCTCCATCCATACCCTCCATCCATACCCCCATCCATACCCTCCATCCATACCCCCATCCATACCCTCCATCCATACCCCCATCCACACCCTCCATCCATACCCTCATCCATACCCTCCATCCATATCCTCCATCCATACCCCCATCCATACCCTCCATCCATATCCTCCATCCATACCCCCATCCATACCCCCATCCATACCCCTATCCATACCCCCATCCATACCCCATTCATACCCCCATCCATACCCCCATCCATACCCCCATCCATACCCTCCATCCATACCCCCATCCATACCCTCCATCCATAGCCCTATCCATACCCTCCTATCCATACCCTCCTATCCATACCCCCATCCATACCCCCATCCACACCCCTATCCATACCCCCATCCTCACCCCATCCATACCCCCATCCACACCCCCATCCATACCCCCATCCATACCCTCCATCCATACCCTCATCCATACCCCCATCCATACCCTCATCCATACCCCCATCCATACCCTCCTATCCATACCCCTATCCATACCCTCCTATCCATACCCTCCTATCCATACCCCCATCCATACCCCCATCCATACCCCCATCCATACCCCCATCCATACCCCCATCCATACCCCCATCCATACCCTCCATCCATACCCTCCATCCATACCCTCCATCCATACCCTCCATCCATACCCCATCCATACTCCCATCCATACCCCCATCCATACCCCCATCCACATCCCCATCCACACCCCCATCCACACCCCCATCCATACCCCCATCCATACCCCCATCCATACCCTCCATCCATGCCCTCCATCCATACCCCTATCCATACCCCCATCCATACCCTCCATCCATACCCCATCCATACTCCCATCCATACCCCCATCCATACCCCCATCCACACCCCCATCCATACCCCCATCCACACCCCCATCCATACCCCCATCCATACCCCCATCCACACCCCCATCCATACCCCCATCTACACCCCCATCCATACCCCCATCCATACCCTCCATCCATACCCTCATCCATACCCCCATCCATACCCCCATCCATACCCCCATCCATACCCCCATCCATACCCCCATCCATACCCCCATCCATACGTGCTCCAGACTCCTGGCGTGGGTTTTGTGAGTGCTAAGGTGGTTGTTCAGAGACGTTTTCCATCACAGGCCTCCCTTGTACGCACAATGGGTCTTGTGTTCCCTTCCTTTCCCAGAAGTGAGATGGAGAGAGGCCTTTTCCTCCATGCTGGGCAGAGTTTGCCTAAATGAGAGAAGTTTAATAAGATCTGGGATACTGACGTTCTCTTAGACCCCATGACGTACTGTGTCTGGGAAAATTAGGATTGATGGGATTCGTCTAGATTTAAAAACAAAAACAAACACCGGCAAGTTTGATCAGTGGGAGGCTGGAGTGTCATTAAACAGCAGCGTGACTGATAGCTGGGTTTCTGGATTGGATGCATATGTGCTTGTGTGTGTGTGTGTGTGTGTGTGTGTGTGTGTGTCTGTGCGTGTGTGTGCGTGTGTGTGCGTGTGTGCGTGTGTGTGCATGTGGTGTGTGCGTGTGTGTGCATGTGGTGTGTGCGTGTGTGTGCATGTGTGGTGTGTGTGTGCGTGCGTGCATGCATGTGTGGTGTGTGTGCATGTATGTGTGGTGTGTGTGTGTGTGTGTGTGCGTGTGTGGTGTGTGTGCACGCATGTGTGTGTGCCAGACTGGGGTTTGAACTCGGAATCTCCTGCTCTCATTTGGCTTTCTCTCTCAAGGCTAGCCCTCCACCACCTGAGCCACACTCCCAATCCTGGGTTTTTGCCGGGTTAAGTGGAGGTAAGACTCTCACAGACCTGTCTGCCCAGTGTGGTTTAGAAGGGCAATCCTCGGATCTCGGCCTCCTGAGTTGCTAAGATGACAGGTGTGAGCCACCTCTGTTGCTGATAGGAAGATGTTATAAAGTCCCCTCGTAGGAGCAACCTTGGCAAATAATTATGTGATTTCACCATTGATTATTTATTTATAATAAAATTAAAAGCCAGGGCTTAAACTTTACTATCCCAAGTCTGAAGTGAAGATTTTTTTTTTTTACTATTATTAACCGATTACACTTTGGCACTTAATTAGTTTTTATGCAGCATTTCACATAGAGCAGGTCAGCACATGCATGTACTTGATAATACCTTTTCAGTCCCTAATTTATCTTGAGAGGTGGCAGCAGGAAGCTGCTTTGCATACTAGCCTGTTCTAGATTTTGTTGAAAACAAATTGAAGCAACAATAGGCTAATGTTAAATTGAATTTTCTTTTCATTACACAATCATTTTGGCAGAAATCTGTGACACAGGAGCAGAGGTTGCCTCTTTTAGAAGAGATGTCCATGGGTCTCCCCCCTTATGAAGGAGAGGCGGCCTCTTCCCTACACATCTGGGTAGATTTTTCTCAAGAGGATGCCAAAAATAACCGAAGTTCCACGTGTCTACACTTGACAACTAGGCTCTTCTCTTAGCCACATAAAATACTTGTACCTGTGTTTTATCAAAGAGTGTATACTCCATGTTTGTCTCCCAGTTTTTTCCCTACAAATTAAATTGCTTTTTTTTTTTCTAGTGTGAGTTTCTGTGCTGTCAGACTCAGCCAGATTTTTAGGAACCAATGTACACAAACTGCATCATTGTTCCTTTTATGGGAAATTCCCCCACAATCTCAAGCCAGGCTTTTCCCCTGGATGCTAGTTTTGTCCTGAGGCTGTTGTATGTTGCTTTGTGCTTGGTTCTAGGTAACTCAGAGTCATATTTGTTACTTGAGCAAGACTCCGTGTCAAGTCCTGATCTTGACTCTGCTTTTCCATGCTGATGCCCCAATGGTCTCTAGTGGTGTCATTTAATATCCTGATATTTTATACATCAGTGAGGATGTATGGGAATATCCAAGTAAAAGCCTTTTTTTTTTGTGGCTGTGGGGCTTGAATTTGGGGCCTGGGCACTGTCCTTGAGCTCTTTTACTCAAGGTTAGCGTTCTACCACTTTGAACCATAGCTGCACTTCCAATTTTTTGGTAGTTAATTGGAGATAAGAGTCTTAAGACCTTCCTGCCCGGGCTGGCTTTGAACCACGATCCTCAGATCTTCAGCCTCCGTGAGTAGCTAAGATGACAGGTGTGAGCCACCGGTGCCCGGCTCATTCTAATTTTTAGGATGTGCAACGTTGGGGTCTTTCGTTGTGCTGAAGCCGTGGAAAAGACAAATATCTAATATGGTCTGAGTCTCCAGCCCTTCCAGGCGGCTTTGGTGTTGTCTGTAGTGAGTTCTCAGTATACACCTCTCATGTTTAACCCCATTCACCAGTAAACACCCATTACTATGTCCCGATCCAATAAGCATTATGCAGGGAAAAGCATCAATAAATACGAACAGAAAGGGTGTTTCCCTTTTCTAGGGCTCTGGGAGATCCTAAGGTTTGATTTACACTGCTACCTCTACCCTTCTACCTATTTGATTCTGCCAACATGTCTTTATTAATTATCCTAATAGCCAATATGGACTTATTTAAACTTGTGAGGGGTGTGTGTGTGTGTGCGCACTTGTATGCCCGTAGCGGGGCTTGAATTCAGGGCCTTGTGCTCTTGTTGGCTTCTTTTCCTCAAAGCTGGCTCTCTACCATTTGAACTGGGTTTTGCTAGTTAGATAAGAGTCTCTTGACTTGCCTGCCTAGGCTGGCTTTGAACTGCGATCCTCAGATCTCAGCCTCCTCAGTAGCCAGGATCCCAGGCGTGAGCCCCCCGTGCCTGGAGAAGTGCTCAGCCTTTGAACACGAAGGCACTGACACTTCATTTCCACCAGCAGGTTTGCTTTCTTGCTCCAGTTCTTTAAATCCTTGCGACTGTGTTTATTATTTTCGTTGAGTAGCTGGACAGCAGTGTCCTCAGTCAGGCAGAGCGCACAGTTCTGTTTTGGACAGTGCCGACCTTCCTTCGCTTGCAGATAGGATTCTGACGATCATCCCCAGTAGCTCAGAAGAAGGGAGGCTGAAAACGAAATGGAAAGTAGGTTAAAAACCCAACCAACCCCGTAGCTGCCATGTTTCACCGCACAGCGCCAGGTAGCACTGGTGGCATCAGGACTTCCTTTAAGCCAGGCGGACCGGCTGGGGGCCGGGGTGGCTTCTCACGTGGGTGTGTGTCGCCCTCTAGAGTCCAGGGTTAGTCTAGGCAGGGACGTGGAGGGCGGGTGACAGAGGCCACCTGCCCCCCCCCCATCCCTCCTTACCCACCCTCCTGGAAGGGCTTTGGGGTGACGCTCCAGGGCTCCCCTCGGAACCCTCCACTGCTCAAGCCCAGCCCAACGCATTTCATGAAAATTAATTTCCGATTCCGTCCCAAAGCCCTGCTGCCTGGCGAGGGATGGAAATGGAATATTCCATGCCTGGGTTGAGTCCAAATGCCCTGCCTGCTGCATGCGGCCAGACAATCAGGAGGGGAGCTGAACTCGCCGCCCACGTAAGGGGAGGGGGGGGTTGATATGGGAGGCCGCTGGGTCCCGCTCCCGTCTCCCTCCCTCCTTCCCTCCCTCCCTCCTTCCCTCCCTCCCTCCTTCCCTCCTTCCCTCCTTCCCTCCTTCCGTCTCCCTCCCTCCTTCCCTCCTTCCCTCCCCTCTCGCTCTTTCTTCATTTCTCTTCCTTCCTTCCCTCCCTTCCTCCCTTCCCTCCCTCCCTTCCTTCCCTCCCTCCCTTCCTTCTATATAATGTGAATGAGCCTGTTCAGCAATGGGTAGGGTTAAGCTATAGTTTCAGGGGTGTTTTTTAATCTAACAAGACAAGCAATACTGTACAATACTGCAAACAATACTGTAACATGGACAACTGTGACCTGTTAGGTTTTTAAAAGAGGTAGCCGAGTAAGAACAGCACCAGCACGCACGTGGTATTATTCAGGTAAGGGGTAGGTTTATTCAGTAGACCTGCTGGGACCAGGCAAGGTTGGCACTCCACGCGGCTGGGAAAGGCCTGGGAATGAGAGAGAGCTGGGAAAGAGAGGAAAGAGCTAGAAAAGAGCAGAGAGAGCTAGAAAAGAACAGAGATGTAGAAAAGAGCAGTGAGAGAGGGCCTCTGGGCCTGGGCTAGGCCTTATCTAGGGTATGGGCGGAGAAAGGTGTGGCCACATCAAATTCAGATGTGACCTCAGGGGATACAGATGTGACTTCTTCCAGGTGTGCCAGTTGCCTAGGTAACGCAGGTACTGGGCGGAGACTTTGCTGCGAGGAGGGGGTGGAGTCTGCTGGCCATCCAGGAGCGGACCTTACATTACCTACTTAGGGGAAATTATGAGGGTTTTTGTTTTTTTTTTTTATGTCTAATAGTCTTCTAGCATGTGGAGAAAGCTGTCTAGCCCACCCCCATTAAGTAGTGCAAAGTCTCGGAAAGTTGTATGTTTCTGTTAATAACCACGCCCAGTGGCTTTTAGTGTCTGCCACGTTGGGCTGTACTTTTCTAGACATGGATGCCTTGGTGTCCTCCTCTCTTAAGTCATGAGCTTGTAAATCTCGGAGCAGATTGATGTGCTGTAAGTACACATACCAAAAGAAAAGCATTTACACTCCAATTAAGCGCCGGTGGCTCACGCCTGTCATGCTAGCAACTCAGGAGGCTGAGATCTGAGGATTTTGGTTAGAGGCAAACTGGGACCAAGAAAAAAAAAAAAGGAAGTGGCATTATGGCTCAAGCAGTAGAGTGCTCGCCTTGAGCTGAAGAGCTGAGGGACAGTGCCCAGGTCCAGAGTTCAAGCCCCACGACCGACAAAACAAAACAAAACAAAAAACCTGAAAGAAAAAAAAAAAAAAGGACATGAGATTCTTATCTCTAGCTAAACAGCAAAAAGCTAAAAGTGGAGGTGTGGCTCAAGTGGTAGAGTGCCAACCTTGAGTGAAAAGGCCAAGCAAGGGTATGAGATCCTGAGTTCAAGCCCCCAAACCCCAGAACAAAAGAGCGAACCAAAACATCAACAAAATGACCGATATCATTTCCAGCCTGATCTTCTTCATCTCTTCGAAAGGCTGGGAATTGTGTTGTACCCACAGGGGGAAAAAATGGCCTGGTAAGAAAGAAATCACTAGAAAAGGATGACTGTGCTTTTGTAGATGAAGTATTTTCTAGAACCCACAAGAGAGACACAATAGAGAGGCATCTTCCAGCACATACATTGTACTAGGGGGAAAGGAGATAACCGCGGGCCAGAATCCAGGTAATAAACGACCGAAAAATGACATTAAATCTCTGAAATAGTTCGTTTCTTTCGAGAGAGTTAACACAGCCCATCAAACCGGTTGGCACCTGTACTTGAGGTGAATCGCTATATAATGCGCCATTTCGCCAAAGTTATTGGGAAAATGGAAAGAATTTGATATTCTTAATAGTCAGACCTCAATTTCAGGCTGGAATCACAAGTTCTCTTACCTGAAAACAGAGGAAATGTCAAGGGTACTTGTTACTCTGTTGTGTCTTAGTCCCATAGATGTTTTTATGGAAGATAATGACTCTTTTTTTGTGGTCGGTCGTGGGGCTTGAACTCGTGGCCTGGGTGCTGTCTCTGAGCGCTTCAGCTCAAGGCAAGCACTCTACCACTTGAGCCACAGCGCCACTTCCGGTTTTCTGGTGGATCATTGGAGATACGAGTTTCACGGACTTTCCTGCCTGGGCTGGCTTTGAACCGTGATCCTCAGATCTCAGCCTCCTGAGTAGCTAGGATGACAGGTGTGAGCCACCAGCGCCCGGCTAAGAATGACTTTCCACCTGGAATTGTCTTCCTTGTGTGTGTGTGTGTGTGTGTGTGTGTGTTTAAAGCAGGAATTCCTTTACTATTAGAGAGCAGTGTTTTCTGAACTTAGTGTGGCTGGCGTTTGGGGCTGCATAAATGCTTCCTTTTTGGCCTGTCGGTAGCAAAGGAGAGAGCTTTTAATCAGCCGCTAATCAGCACCACGTGACCCTCCTTAAAGCCGCTGCCTACAAACCTCTATCGCTGTTTCTGATGCAAACCTGAGTTCCCCTTCCAGCTTCTATTCCTAACCCATGTATTTGCACATGACTTTTTGCTTAATTCACGTAAGGCAAATTATGAAATAGACACCAAACCTACCTTTTCCAGTGCTCAAAGACTCTCGTTCCATAAGGCAGAGCGTCTCAGTGACTAAACACATTCCTGAGTCCCGTAGGAGACCAGGGTTGGGGGTGTAGCTCGGTGGTAGAGCACCTGCTTAGCAAGCGGGGGAAGACCAGGGTTCAATTCCCGGAACCACCACTGCTGAAAGATTCAGGAAAACGAAAGGGGAGGATGGCTGGGTTTGGGCTTTTGATGTTGAGACTGGGTTTCACATGTAGCCCAGGCTGACCTCGAACTCACACTCCTCCAGCCCCACTTCCCAGGGGCAGGGATGGTACGCTGTGGAGGAGCCCTCCCTACGCACACATTCTCGTTGCCAGGAGCCACAAATCATGACTGCCACGCACAGGTGCAGCGATCACATGTCAAGGGTTTTATCCTGCATATTAATTAACGGGGGGATCCTGGAAGATGATCAACGGAGACAGGATGTGTGAGAAGCTACGCACTGGTGGGAAGTGTAGAAGGGAATGTTAGGACCACGGAATGGTTAATGCTTCGTGAGAGCAATACATAATCCGGGTTGGGGATTTTATCTCCCACCAAACCGAGATGACGTGCAGGTCGACACGATAAAAATCTACAAGCTTGGGCTGGGAAGGTGGATCCTTGGTAGAGCGCTTGCCTTGCATGCCTGAGGCCCTGGGTTTGATTCCTCAGCACCACATAAGCAAAAAAGAAAAAAAGCCGGAAGTGGCGCTGTGGCTCAAGTGGTAGCGCGCTCGCCTTGAGCTGAAGAGCTGAGGGACAGCGCCCAGGCCCAGAGTTCAGGCCCCACAACCGGACCCAAAAATAAATAAATAAATAAAAATCTACAAGCTCGTCTAGCGCTTCACCGTTAATTAATATGCGTTATGGGGAGTGAGCCTCTTTTCCTCCAGGACATGGCTCCTGTCTCTTGTATGGAACTTCTTCTCATGTCTTTCTGTTTCCTCCCAAGACAGAGTTTTTCTGTGGGGAAGGGAGTACTAGGCCCTGAACTCAGGGACTCAACCTCTCCTTTGGCTCTTAAAAAAATCCATGACTGGCACTCTACCACCTGAGCTACACCTCTGGTTGGGTCTTTTTCTGGTTAAGGACGGGTAAGAGTCTCTTGGATTTGTTTCCCCAGGCTGGCTTTGAACTGAGATCTCGGATCACAGCCTCCTGAGGATGGCGGGAATGAGCTACCAGCATCTGGTGAGGGATACCTTTTCATTATTCGTCAGTCCTTCCAGAGAAGTTTAGGGTAGATGGTCTACAGTTAACAGTTTTGATTTTCTACATCCTAAAATCAGGCATTCAATATCACTAAATTATTAACTAGCAGAGATCAAATGTTAGCTAATAACAGGAACACAGATGATAGGCTATGCTGTATTAGACAAGCAAATTAATACGATATATGTAATTACATATAATATATATACCACATATATACATACATATATATACTCATTTGAAATAATTAAATACTATTATGGGCAATCTAAGATAAATTCGGTGGGTTAATTGGACTACATCATAGAAAGTATTAAAATAGTTCCTAAAACACAGTTATTAAATAAACATATTAACAGAGTAATTTGTTTTTATAAAGCGCTGTAATGAGACTTGTGCCAAACCTATGAAAATCTCAACCCCAGCTCTATGAAAACTAATTATCTTGAATTATGAGGTAATCAGTTATGACATGGTATTGTTTGCACATTTGATTTAAGCTATTCTTTGGTATGATAAGAGAAAGAACAATCGTAACCCATTAGGCGCTGGATTGAACCAAACAAAAAATGAAAATGGATCCGAGATCTTCATCAAACAGCTTGACCCAAATTTAAGCTTGTCTTTTTAGTTTGTCTAAGACTGGGACTTGAACATGGTACCTGAGGCTTTCATTCATTGGCTGGCGCTCTACCCATTGAACCACACCTCCAATCCCAAAGCCTGTCTTAAGCTCTTCTGTAGTTTTAATGCACGACTTTTTTAAAAGGTACCTGTTAAGCGTACTTTCTTCTTTTGTGAATTTTCTATTTATTAGTCACCCCCTTTCTACTGTGGGAGAAAATTAAGGTAATAAAGATGTAAAGATAAATCTGTAAAATGTTCTTAGGATTTCTATAGATGTCTTTACCTTTTAATACAACAACTACATGAATTTCTTGATGTGTGTGTCTTCTGAGTTGTATAGAAACTTGACTTTTCCCATAATTTAAAAGTTAGAATAAATTCATGGAAATAGGCCGAATAGCAGTTTCATAAATTATTTCCCGCCTGGCAGTAGCTTCCCACGTTGGTCTGGTTTTCTTTATCTGGTGTCAGGAAGCATCCGTCTGAGGATAAATTCACCTACCACAGAGTTATATAATCATGTTATACCTCAAGAGAAATTAGCCCAGTGCAGTTGTTCACGCCCGCGATCCTAGCTACTCAGGAGACTAAGATCTTCCCATCAGTTCAAAGCCAGCGCAGGCAGGAAAGTCCAGGAGACTCTTACCTCAATTATCCACCCAAAAGGTGGAGGTGGAGCTGTGTCTCAAGTAGCATATTGCTAGCCTTGAGCAAAAAAGCTTGAGGACAACACCCAGGCCATGAGGTTCAAGTCCCATTACTCATGAATACAACACAGACACACAGCAAAACTAGTCTGTGGCCTTTTGGTTATAGGAACAATTCCCACGGAGGAGCAGAGGCGTTCAAAGTTGCTGGAGGAAAATGTTCACGCAGTCACCTCAACTCTCTCAAATCCTCACCTGCGGATTCGATTCCCTGGCCAGGGCTCGGTCAGGGCGCAGTCCGCCTCCTTCTGTTCACTGAGACGTTTTGCGGAGTTCCTCTTTGTTTAATGAAACAGCGTTCTTTCGATACTTCTAAGTGCTTCCTTTTAACAGCTGCACGAATACAGTGGTTCATTTCCTTTCCCATTCATCGCTCTCTAGAGAGTTTGTCGTGGAGTTGAATTTCATCCGCTTGTTTGAAAGAGGCTATGTCATGTGACTGGTGTGTGTATGTGTGTCTGTCTGTCTGTCTGTCTGTGCTGCCCCTTGAACTCAGAGCCTCACACTCTTGCTTGGCTTCCCCTGCCTCGGGTTTCTACCACTTGAGCCGCAGCTCTACTTCTTGGTTTTTGCTCGCTGGTGGCTCATGCCTGTCATACTCAGGAGGCTGAGATCTGAGGATTGCAGTTCAAAGCCAGCCTGGGCAGGAAAGTGCATGAGACTCTTACCTCCAAGGAACCACCAGAAAACTGGAAGTGGTGCTGTGGCTCAAGGGGTAGAGTGCTCACCTTGAGCTGAAGAGCTGAGGGACAGCACCCAGGCCCAGAGTTCAAGCCTCACGACTGATTTAAAAAAAAAAGTCTCAAAGACTTTCCTGTCCAGGCTGGCTTTGAACCACGATCCTCAGATCTCAGCCTCCTGAGTAGCAAGAGTGACAGGTGTGAGCCACAGGTTCCCAGCTGTGAATTTTGCTTTTGTTTTTGGTATGGCATACCCTTTTCTCCAAGTCTCGTGATAGTTTAAGAGAGACTGAGGGGCGATATTTAATCCCTGGAGACGTGGAATGCAGAGATAATGAGCTTTAACGGCTTGGGTTACCTCCTCCAAGAGAGATGTCATGTGATAGACGGACCAAGGGAGAGAATCTCAGGTATGATTACACTTGAACTTGCTCTGGTCCCTGTATAACATGGCTGGAGCATCCTCTGGGTCTCCTTGGACAGCTCTTGGAGACGGGATCTTGAAACTTTATTCAGACAAGCCATCGCGTCCTTTGGCAGGCAGGTGCGATGTGCCCTTACTGTGGGATTGAGTTTCAGGCCAAGCCCAGCGCCGGTGTCTGGTTCTTACCTGTGTTTATGGAGAGAGCTAAGCAACACCCCCCCCCCCCCGGCCCCATTTAGACATAGTATACAGCATTCTAATTGTAATTAACCAGCTACATTTCCCTCTAACAGCCGTGGCCTGTATGGTTGTTATGTAATTCAGATTACGGTAGAAATCATTTGCCTGATATAATTGATTTTTACTGGATATAAGGCTTCCTACATGTCACATGAGTCATAATTATGTCTTAGAAAGAGGTCTTCTCAAATACTGAACAAGCTCCCAAGTTAAAACATCCTTCTAGATCTTTCCTGTATATTTCAATGTGTTTCCACTCAGCGTTTTCTCCATACTCATTCAGAGCCCACAGGCTGGGCAGGCGCGGGTAGAAATGGAAGAGGAAAGGCAGCTCATGATGAGTTCAGCGTCTTCCCCAAACACTGAAAGATGCTGGGTTTATGAACCACAGAACTTCTTCATGCCTGGCATTAACAACGATCAAATCAGACGGTGGATTTCAAATAAGAGAGCGACGTTTTTCTCTTCTCCTATTTTCTTTTTCACACTTATTTTCAGCGGGCTTCTTGTGGACTATAAAATCTAGGAATCAGCTATTTTTTCTTTTTGGGGTAGACAGAAGAATTACAGTTCAGCAGGCAGTCCCGTTGCCGGTCATCTGCCGGGTATTGAAGGTGGTTTTACGGAGAGCGCAGGAAGACAGGCAGACTGGTTCGCTTTGAATATTCGGCCTCTCTTGGGCATTGCTGACAGGCCATGCTGGTCTCCTGGTGAAATCCACCGCCTGCAGCCCACCCGTGGCAGGACAGGATTCTGGGTCTGGAACCTCTTCTAACTGCAGTTACGTCTAAGTCTCATTTATATCTACTATCAGACGAGCTACCTTGCTTTTTAAGTTATTATTATTATTTTAATCCACATTGCTCCTAAGAGCAGCGGGTGTGGCCCAGAGCCCCTTCCAGTTTCCCGGGGACCCTGGCCAACAGAGCTGGCGGTGACTTGGGGGGTTCCTGGGTGCCCCCCTCCTTTGCCTGTGGCCCAGCATGCTCTGCAGCAATTCTTGGTTGGCAGCGCTCCCTTGGTAATGGTGGGTGCTCTTCAAGCCCTCGGGGAGCTGGCCAGTTCTAGACAGAGGGGGTAAAAGGTATTTTGTGGTGTTCGCCACCCCCAGCCTCCGGCCCCTGAGATTTGGGGGTCAATTTGTATCATGCAGCATAACATATCCCAGATCCCCACTAATATAATTTCTGGGTCTCAGCGGGAGGAGGCCGCGGTGGCAGAACAGATTGCATTTTGCAAGCCCCACGCCGGATGCTTGTCTACTGAGGCCCAGCGGGAAGGGCCCGATGGCGGCGGCCCGGGAAGGGCGGAGGAAGCCGGGGTGAAAGGCAGAGGCCTCGGTGGCTTCTCCTGCTCACGCCCCGGCTCCCCTCCTCCGTGTCGGCCCAAGCCGTCCGTGCATGCATGAGGACAAACTGACCACACAACACAGAGACGTGCATTTCATCTCCGGGCCTTTAAATCACTTAAGAATTGCTCGCAGAGAGTGTGGAAGAACCACGCAGTGAGGGAGTGTAGGGGCTGCTAGAGGTCTTCCTGGCCATGCCAGAGCCAGCCCTGCCCAGCGCCAGAGCCAGCCCTGCCCAGCGCCAGAGCCCAGCCCTGCCCAGTGCCAGAGCCCAGCCCTGCCCAGCGCCAGAGCCAGCCCTGCCCAGCGCCAGAGCCAGCCCTGCCCAGCGCCAGAGCCAGCCCCTGCCCACCGCCAGAGCCAGCCCTGCCCAGCGCCTTCCAGAGGCCCCCACCCCTCTCCATGCCACACCCGCTTTGGCTCCTCTCTTTTGGGTCTTTCCCAGGCAGCTTAACAGGGTTGTGGATGCCTTGCGTTATGCAGTATTAACATGTTATATACGTTATACATAACATGTCCATAACATATCCATAACATCTATACCATATACCATCTAGAACATATACCATCTAGAACATCTATAACATATACCATCTAGAACATCTATAACATATCTATAACATATCTAACACATATAACATATCTATAGCATATCTATAACATATCCATAACATCTATAACATATACCATCTATAACATATCTAACACATATAACATATCTATAGCATATCTATAACATATATAACATATCCATAACATCTATAACATATACCATCTATAACATATACCATCTAGAACATCTATAGCATATCTATAACATATATAGCATCTATAACACATCTATAGCATATCTATAACATAGCCATAACATATCTATAACATATAACATATCTATAACATCTATAACATATCTATAGCATATCTATATCTATAACATATCCATAACATATCTATAGCATCTATAACATATCTATAACATCTATAACATAGCTATAGCGTATCTATAACATAATGCATCTATAACATGTATAACACTTACATAACATATATGACACATATACACACACACATGGAATAGAAATGTGACTTTTCACGGCTGAACCTGGGTCACCAGGAAGGTAAGGTAGTAAAATGAAGGGCATAGACACATGCTAAGGAAATGGCCGGCCTCACGGGACACCGGCGTTAGAGAGACCTTGCAGCGTGCGTTTGCTTGGGAAGGGCTCCCTGGATAGTTTAGTGCCTTGCAGCGTGCGTTTGCTTGGGAAGGGCCCCGTGGACAGGTTAGTGCCTTCCAGCGTGCGTTTGCTTGGGAAGGGCCCCATGGATAGTTTAGTGCCTTCCAGCGTGCGTTTGCTTGGGAAGGGCTCCCTGGATAGTTTAGGGCCTTCCAGCGTGCGTTTGCTTGGGAAGGGCTCCCTGGATAGTTTAGTGCCTTGCAGCGTGCGTTTGCTTGGGAAGGGCTCCCTGGATAGTTTAGTGCCTTGCAGCGTGCGTTTGCTTGGGAAGGGCCCCGTGGACAGGTTAGTGCCTTCCAGCGTGCGTTTGCTTGGGAAGGGCTCCATGGATAGTTTAGTGCCTTCCAGCGTGCGTTTGCTTGGGAAGGGCCCCATGGACAGGTTAGTGCCTTTGGGTCAGGCTGTTTTACCAACACCTCAGGTCTATTTTCTTTTCTTTTTTTTTCCCCAGTACTAAGACTAGAACTCTGGGCCTGGGCACCATCTCTGAGCTTTTTCACTCAAGGCTGGCGCTCTACCACTTGAACCACACCTCCGCTTCTGCCTTTTTGTGGTTAATCAGAGATAAGAGTCTCGTGGACTTTCTCGACCCGGCTGGCATCTTAACTTCTTGGCTTCCTGAGTAGCTAGAATTATAAGTGTGAAATACTCGTGCCTGGCTCCATTTTCTTTTTTCTTTTTTTAAAATTTGATTCAAGCTAGCCCCTAATCGATTGGAATTGTTCTTTCCCTTATCTTATGAAAGAATAGTTTGGATAAAATGTGCAAGCGAATGCCCCAATGGCCATATCTTAATTGATTCCCTCATCATTCAAGGTAATGAATTTTCAGAGAGTTTGAGTTGAGATTTTCATAGACTTGGCACAGTGGACACTAAAGCACTTCATAAAAGCAAGCTGTAGTCTCTTTTGTGAATATATGTATTCAAAGAGCTCAGAACGGTTCTACAGAACAGCAAGCCAGCCCTCCCGCCACACAGCAGAGTCCCTTGAAAACTGGAGTAGGTTGGTAGACTGACTTGATGTGGGCCTTACATTCAATAGGGTGGGTGGTTTAATGAATTAACTCGTTTGTGTGTATGGGCCGGTGCTAGGACTTGAACTCAGGACCTCTCTCTCTCTCAATAGCTTTTGTCCTCATTGTTGCTCTACCACTTGTGCCAACCTTGACTTCTGCCTCTTTGGTGTTTCAGTGGAGATAAAAGTCTCATGGACTTCCCTGCCCAGGCCGGCCTCCAACTACGAATGATCCTCAGACCTCAGCCTCCTGAGTAGCCAGGATGACAGGCGTGAACCGCTGGTACCTGGCTTTCATATTATTTAAAAATTAAAAATAAATGTGATGTAGCTAAATTCTGCTCCAGCTAGAAAGAATGACCGAAGAAGAAAACACGGGTGCTTCGAAGTCTCCAGGGAGGCTCAGGCGGGAGGTGGACTGGCAGAGGAGGATGGTGGTAGAGCCCAGAGGATGGAATCGTGAAACAGAGCAAAGGCCAAGCTCAGTGCTTAGACACGGACGAGTTAAAGCTACAGCCTCGGTGCCTGTTACTCCTTCACTCGCTTAGAAAAACCAACAACAGTGTAAAACTCGAACGGGTGCTGGTGGCTCACGCCTGTCATCCTAGCCACCCCGGAGGCTGAGATCTGAGGATCGCGGTTCAAAGCCAGCCTGGGCAGGACAAGTCTGCGAGACTCTTATCTTCCAATGAACAGCAAAAAAGCTAGAAGTGGAGCTATGGCTCAAGTGATAGAGTGCCAGCCTTGAACATAAAAAGCTCAGAGACAGCTCCCAGGCTCTGAGTTCAAGCCCCAGAACCAGTGCGCACACACACACACACACACACACACACACACACACACACACACACTCTTTCAGAGTAACCTCAGTGTTGATCAAAAAGCGTAACTCAGCAAGGCAAACCCGACTCCTCTCTGTTACAGCCACATGGTTTTGGTAATAAGAGACAGATGGCATGTTTGGTTCCGAGTAGATAATGCAATCGCAGATCTCCAATTATTCATTTGGACCGCAAAAAAAAAAATATTTCTGAATTCCACACAACAGAGGGGTTGGAGGGAGGAGGGCACAGGATTGTTTCGTGGCTGGGAGATTTTGTTCTGCCAAGAATCTCCCTTGGATAGGCTTACAGAAGACTTCCATTCTTCCAGCAGGGCTGGCTTCTCGGGGCCTGCCTTTGGATTCCAGAGAAGCCAGCAGGAAGGCAGGCGTGAGGGGTTTTTGTCTCTGCTAGAACACACAGATCTGTCAGCTGACACCCGGATCCGAGGCCCAGGCTTAAAGCCGTCGCAGCCACAGAGAATAAGAACAGAGTTCTCTGGGCTGATCTTGAAAGTGGAAAATGGGCTCAGCTGGGAGAAAGACCCCGAGGGCTAGATAAAGAACAGCACGCGGGAGTTACTCTTCTTCATTATGAAACAGCGATTCTTTATGTTCAGCAACGCAAAACCCTCTTGGCGGAATTACAAGCCAAGGCGCTAAGTGGGAAGGGATGGTGCCTGCCGGTAGGCTTCCAGAAGAACCCAGTCTTGCAGTATGATGGGTGGAATCAGCAAGTCAGCCTAGAACCCGAAACACAGAGCCCTTCGGCCTCAAACCTCCTCGCCCCTTGAGCTACCCTCTGTATCTGCGTGTGGAAGTTTTCACCATGAAAATGCTGGGCTGGCGCCTGTCAGCCCAGCGACTCGGGAGGCAGAGATCTGAGGATCACAGTTCAAAGCCAGCCTGGGCAGGAAAGTCCACGTGTCTTCAACTAGCCAGCAAAAACAAAAGTCAGAAGTAAAACTGTGGCTCAAGTGGTAGAGCACCAGCCTTGAGAGAAAAAGCCAAGCGAGATCATGAGGTCCTGAGTTCTAGGCCCTAGTGTACACACACACACACACACACACACACACACACACACACACACGAGCCATTACACTCCTAAAAGGAATAGGTAATGTTCTTTAAAAAAAAAAAGTTATGAAATAAAACACAATTACAAAGGAAAACAGCTAGGAGGCACAATAGCAGAGTAGATGTCAAAGAACCAACCGAAACCTTGGCCCTGAACATAATAGTCATGTCTTTAACAGGCAAGCGTAGGTAACCCCGATGAGGAATAGACTAGAAGACCCGGAGAACAAACCACCGAGCTTTGAAAGCATCGCAGGTGCAGTTAATGACGCAGCGATCGCAAGCCGCCGCGATGACGTGGACGCTACGGTGCTGATTTCTTGTTGGGGGGGATTGTTTTTGCCTTAGTGAGAAGCTACTAGAAGGTAGTAGATGAAAGCATCTGCGAAGGGAAACAGACCCACAGCCCGGACCACAGGAACTGTCAGTTACACAGGAGGACAGAATCCAGACAGCCAATCGAATCTCTCTCTTACAGACTCTGGCTGAGAGGAATTCCACAGAACGGACCCCAGCCGGAAAAATCGTGGATCCGTGGAGTGGAGTGAGCTCCATAGAGTGGTGAGTAAAAATAATCGAAAAAAGGACATGCATATATAATTACGATGTAACACAGAGATTCTTTTTTTGTCGGTGGTGGGGCTTGAACTCTGGGCCTGGGCGCTGTCCCTCAGCTCTTCAGCTCAAGGCGAGCGCTCTACCACTTGAGGCACAGCGCCACTTCCGGTTATGGGAGATCAGAGTTCTCATGGACTTTCCTGCCCAGGCTGGCTTTGAACCGTGATCCTCAGATCTCAGCCCCCTGAGTAGCTAGGGTGACAGGCGTGAGCCACCAGCGCCTGGCTCAGATCCTCTCTTAAAGCTTTGTTTGCTCCTCTTTTTCTGGATAGGAGCAGGGGAGGCCTCTCTGCAGGACCTAGAGGTGTCTGGGCCTTTCTCCCCCGTGACTGACCAGGTGATGAACCTCAGTACCACCCGGGCCCCGCCCACTCTCCCTCACATGCTTATCAGATACTCAAATCCAGCTGGTCCTGGCTTCGTTGCTGCTTCCATGATTCGTCTCATCATAAAGCAGTTGAGGGTGAGAAAGGACAACTCAGTGTAATTACATTTCTCATGGCACAAAAATTCCCTAATTTTAGTAAACGTTTTAATGGAACTCGAACACACGCACACACACAAAAGAAGAGGGAATTCATCACCTTCGTTGTAAGTGTCAAATGGAACAAGATAATTACTCGGAAAACTCAAAATATTATATAAATGAGCCTAGACTACTTAATAGCCCGTCTGTGCCTGGCTACGCCAGACGAATGACATCCATCCTGAGCTATGTATGGAGAGATTCACCATGAGCTGTATTTGCTCCGGGCTTGGGTGCTTCTCAGTGAATAGGTGTAGAGGAAAGAGGTAAGAGAGAGATGGCGTTTTTGTTGCCTTTGATTTTTTCTGTGTTTGTTGATTACTGTTTGGGAGGCAGAGTCTCACCGTTGAGCCCCGGCTGGGCTTGAACTTGTGCTAGCAAGTGTTTTCATTGATTTCCTAGTGCTCCCCAAACTGAGGAAATTGGCCCTAATATGATCCAGTGGTTTTGGGGGGGGGGGAATCTAAGTGTAATGGGGCTTGAACTAAGGGACCTGAGCTCTTACTTGGCTTTGCCTCTCAAGATTGGTGCTCTACCCCTTGAGCCACAACTCTCCTTCCATCTTTTCGGTGGTTTATTGGAGGTAGGAGTCTCACGGACTTTCCCGCCCGGGCTGGCTTTGAACCGCGATCCTCAGACCTCAGCCTTCTGAGTAGCTGGGATGACAGGCGTGAGCCAGCGGCGCCCGGCAGGGGCCTCGCTCTGATTGCTGTGGCTCCCCTGTTACCCCTCAGCGGCCCCTGAGGGCATCGACGCTCAGGAGGAGAGGGCCAGAGCTAGCTGGCATGGCTCAGGACTGACGCGTGAATTCACAACCCATTTGGCAAATCAAGGCAAGAGCCTCCACTGCAAAGGAGCCCGGGACACGGGGCGTAAGGGGCGTAGGAAGCCCCTCTCATTGTGGGGTACAAGCCACGTAAAACCAGAGGAAAGGGCCGAACAGTCAGAGGAAAGGAGAGCAGAGTCAGACAGCAGAGACGAAGGCTCTCCGTTATCTTCCTGAAAACTACCCCCTTGGAAAAGATTTCCCACGTGGCCTTTCAGTTTGCTTCTCTCCTGGGGGAGGAGGGAGGGGGGAAGAAAAGAACAAAACCAGGCGATATTTCCAGGAGGGCTAATTGTTCTCCTTTTAGCAATGAAAGAGAAGATGTAAGAATTAGATCACTGTCTTTGCGTGTCCTGAAATCCACTTTAAAAAAATAAAAGAAAAGAAACCAGGGGTCGAGGGGTTCTGCCACAGGGCGCTGACCCAGCTGTTGCTGTGCATTTGCCACGCAGCTGCACTCACCCGTGGCTTCTCCGCCTGCGCCCGCTGTTTCCTTTCACGCCAGAGGGGAGAGGGCAGAGGGGAGAGGGCAGAGGGGAGAGGGCAGAGGGGAGGGCCGGGCGCGGGGGGTGGGGAGGCAGCGGCTCCTCTGTTCTCGTGCTGGAGGTGAGGACACGGGGTACAGGCAGTGTTCCTCACGGTCCACGCCTGGCTTTCTTTTTCTTCCAGCGAGATCATAATGACTTTACCATCTGGTTACAGTTCTGTGTCCCCCCCTCCTGGGGGAATGGCGTGGGGGGACAGCAGACTTAATTTTTCCGCGGATGGTGGTCGGGGGGCATTGGAAGGATGCGCGGGGAGCGAGTAAATCGTTCCGGGGACAGGCCACTGCCGAGCTGAGCATGCGCGCTCGAGGGGTGAGTCTGGCGACTCAGAATGACAGGTAAAGCAGCACAGGCCCCGGCCTTCGCTCCTGAGGCCGTGGGGTTCAGACCATCCCCAATTAGACCTGGGCCAGAGGAGGACGGCACTACCCCGGGACGCATGGACAATAACTCGTCGCAGGGGTGGAGAATTCCAGCCCAGCCCTCGGGCAGATCGCTGTGGCCGTGTGCTCTTCAGCTAAGATCATCTCCATCCCGGGGGACCAAGCTTGGCTCGAAAACTCTGCTAGCAAGGACCTCATATTCCATAGCCCCGTGGAGACGTCACGGAGGGGCGACCAAAATGCCAGCCCCCCACCCACCGACCCCCCCCCCCCAGGGAGGGAAACGGATCAGCCCTGTGACTGTAACCACTCATCTTTTCCTCAGGCATGTTGCTCAGCACAGGACATTTGCATAGTCATTACAGGGATGAGGAAAATGTCTGCTGGAGTCAGGGGACAGACCCAGGGGGGAGATCCACCTGCTAACTTGGCCTTGCCTTGTTAAAAGGAGGCTTTCTATGAGCTTCTCCCTGCCCACCTGATTTACCACCCCCTTCCCCCCCCCCCACTCTAGATGTGCTGGGTCTGAGCCCCATGCGAAGGGTCCCGGGCACCCAAGGGCCAGGCGGGTGTGTCCGGCGCCAACCTGCTGCTCAGCCCACGGTCAGGGACCGCGTGGTGCCTTGTGTCCGGAGCCCGCTGCTTCCTGACCTTCCTGCTGGTGGATTTTCTTTTTTTCTTTAGAGACAAGATACACCTTTTATATTTTAAGTTTAAATGTTTCTGTAAAGGTGCAGCGAGGTTGCAGATACCTGCGCCAGGAAATGAGTACATTCCTTTTTTTTTTTTTTTGGTCAGTTGTGGGTCTTGAACTCTGGGCCTGGGCGCTGTCTCTCAGCTCTTCAGCTCAAGGCGAGCGCTCTACCACTTGAGCCACAGCGCCACTTCTGGTTTTCTGGTGGTTCATTGGACATAAGAGTCTCACGGCCTTTCCTGCCCGGGCTGGCTTTGAACCTCAATCCTCAGATCTCAGCCTCTTGAGTCGCTAGGATGACAGGCGTGAGCCACGGGCGCCCGGCTGACATTTCCTTGTGAACAGTGTCACCGCTCCCTCATTTTCTCCCACTTTTCCTCCTCCCAACCGTCTCCCCCCTGAAAAAAACTGTAAAGTTCACCTCCAGCGCGGCGTGCAGTGAGCCTCACGGCTGAACTGCTTCCCCTCGATCCCTTGTTCTGTGCTTCCCCTCCCCCTCCCCAAATGAGATCAACTTCTATACAAGACACAGAGCAAGAAATCAGAGACAGTGACAACAGGGAGCAAATGAAAGGAAAACAGGAGGCAGAAAGAAACAACTGCAAACTACAATGCACACAGCCCTCTCTTTCTCTGCACGCTGCTTCTCACCTTGGCCACGCGGTGACAGTGGCTCCCGCCGGCTCCATCACTCGGGCAGGAGCCGCGCACCTGCTGCGTCACCTGGCCGTGGGAACGGGCGTCTCCGGCGGACAGCTGGAAATGGGAAAGGCGGGTTTTAAAATCTGCAACTTCGTAATCACAGTGTCCCGATAGCGCCAATCCTGCGTGGCACACGGCACATTCCCCCGGCGTCGCCGTAATGGAGGTGGTGGTGGTGGGTGACTGTGTTTTATCCAGACAGCTGTCTGCATCTCTCGTAATTGAGAATGGAGTGCGTTGCGTTTTCCGCCTGTGGCTTTGGGCCTTCCCTCTCTCTGGGGTCTGTCTCTCTGCCCTGACTTGGCAGAACTCTCGTTCCTGGGGGATGGGGAGGGGGGTGTCCAGCTCACGGCCTTCTTGTGTGGCATGGACCGGAGGGGGAGACGTGAGGCTCAGGGGCTGAGCATGGTTCCGAATTGCGTCTCTCTGGCCTGAGAGCTGGACCAGTGGCGGTTCCACCGCTGAGTGCCGCCGCCTCTTCTAAGTTGTGTCACGTGGAGCGGGGTTGGCCGGTGCGCAGTTGTGCATCGGGGGAGATAGCGTGCTGACTGTCGACACGCACCTGACCGACTGTCAGACACGCACCTGACCGCACTTCTCGGGACCGGGCAGAGCGCGTGGCCCAGGCCAGGTCCTCGTGGACAGAGCACAAAGCCCGTTCTGAAGGACGCGGAGGGAATCGGGAGTTCAGCGTGGTGGGTTTTTTGTGTGTCTGTTTCCTCTCTGTTTTGAAGATTGCATTGAATTTCTCCATCAACGAGACTTTCCTTCCTGGCATCTAATGCAAAAACTCATCATCATCATTGCATATGATTATCTGCTCTTAGAAGAGAACGCTATCACACATGTGCACACAGAGGAAAACTGGCCGAGCCAAAGCTCGGGCCGCCATGATGCGGTCGTGACCAGGGAGAGCTGGCGGACACTGTGTAAGAGGGGAATTTCCAAATCACTGTCCCAACTCACTTCTGCTAGAGCGAGGGTGTCATTAGCAAATTAGCGTCGGTGGCCGCCATCCACCTGCAAGGGGCCGCTCGCTCTGCAGAAGAGGGCGATCCTCTAGAGCAGCATTTCACTGCCAGGCCCTTTGGAACGCCCCTGGGCGGGGACAGCAGGTGAAAGCAGGATTGAGAGCCAGCTTTGTGTGGATCTCGCTGGCTGGAGCCGGTCAACCCTGCCCAGGCCTCTCCCACCCCATCCCTGATTACCCCTAAAGAAGGAAGGCCAGACGTGTTTCCTTCTAAAAAGCCATGATTTAAGCCGGGCACCCACCGATGGCTCACACCTGTCATCCTAGCTCCTCAGGAGGCTGAGATCTGAGGATCACGGTTCAAAGCCAGCCTGGGCAGGAAAGTCCGTGAGACTCTGATCTCCAATGAACCACCAGAAAATCGGAAGTGACGCTGTGGCTCAAGTGGTAGAGCGCCAGCCTTGAGCTGAAGAGCTGAGGGACAGTGTCCAGGCCTTGAATACAAGCCTCAAGACTGTCACAAACAAACACAGACAGAGAGAAGGAAAGGAGGGAGGGAGGGAGGGAGGGAGGGAACAGACATGCAGAGGGAAAATGCAAATCATTACTTAAAGCAAAGTGGACTGTGTTTTTTTCTGGTGGTTTTTTTTTTTCTTTTAAGGGCATAAACAGAGCTGGAAAATTCTCAGTAAATTTCCCAAAGGAATTTCTCACTGACAAAGTTAGAGATATAAGAACGGGTCCAGCCATCAACACGAGATGTAAACTGGTATTAGACTAAATGTATTAAAACCTTAAAACGGATTTTTTTTCTTCAAATTTCAGGCTTGAAAAAAAAAGAAGCCATGGAGGTGTTTTATTGCGTTTTTCAGTCAGAGGCGTGCAAACCGCCGTCCTTCAGCAGTGTGCTGGGCTTGCGTGCGAGAGGAATGTTTGCAGGTAAGAGATTCTGTATTCCTGCTTACGTCACGGGGCCTTGCGTGTCGGCGTCTCCTGACACACACGTGTCTCCTTATGTGAGCGTTTCTAGGAACTCAGGCGATAAGGCACTAAACCAGCTCACGTCTGATACCTCACTTGATACAGATTCTGTGCGAATCCTTACGCTGAATGACTTGGGGAAAAATGACCAGGAACAAGCTCCTTATGTGCACAATTCTGGATCGGAGGGTGGGGCTGTTTTTGATATTTAAATCACGTTCAGGGCTAACTTCTAAACAAAGTTAAGAACGGACAATCCCAGTGAGTTGCTGCGAAAAGGCCAGAAGAAATCGCCCAGTGACAGGTGAAACCCCGGGTCTTCACTGTCCTGCAGGCCTGTAGAGATCAGAAACTCCATGTCTTACTTGTGAGTTTTGGATCCGAGTTTAATCATCTCGTCACTGCTGGGTAACTGGCGCCTGCCTTCCGAGTGTGCTTGGTTTCCTAGCGGCCTGCGAGTTTAGGTTTAAGGTCGGGAAACTTGAGCAAAGTGTTTCCATGTCGATGGCGGCCTTTGGTTTCTAAACCGACCCACACAGGGGTTTGGAGGCTTGGGGAGGGAGTGTTCTGGCGGGGAGCTCGCTTTCCAGGGTTTTTTGTTTGTTTTGTTTTATTTATTTTTTTCTGAGACCAGAGGTGTAGCAGTAAAAAGTCTGCCCTCCTCACCTTGAGGTCTACGTGAAAGTTGAAAAAAAAATCCTCCCTTCCAGAGCTCAGTGCCCCAGTCCTTCTGTGTCAGATCAGAACTTTTTATACACCGATCTGAGACGGTAGGAAGCAGATCACAGCTTCTCTGAAGTGACAGGTTTCCTTCTGTAAAAACTGAGATCAGCCGGCCGCTGGTGGCTCACGCCTGTCATCCTAGCTACTCAGGAGGCTGAGATCTGAGGATCGCGGTTCAGAGCCAGCCTGGGCAGGAAAGGCCATAAAACTCTGATCTCCAATAAACTACTCAAAAAAAGCCAGAAGTGGTGCTGTGGCTCAAGCGGTACAGCGCTCGCCTTGAGCTGAAGAGCTGAGGGACAGCGCCCAGGCCCAGAGTTCAATCAAGCCCCATGACCGACCCAAAAGAAAAAAAAATTAAGTGAAATCTCTTCTTTTACCTGGAGAAAACTGATTGACAATGCTCTCAGCCCTAGAACATGTGTGCACAATCGCATCGAATGGTCTAGTTGTTTTGTGTTTTGCTCTGCGTTCGCTATCTGTAGATTCTGCTGTCAAAAGGAAGCCATTTTTAGCAACCCGGTAATCTTCCACAGTTGGCTTTCAGGCGCTCAGGGAAAGCTCACGGACTGGGCCCTCAGAGCACGTAGGCCGGTTCCAGCTCGAGGCTTGCCAAATGAACACACCCCGTTGAATGGAAAGCGGCTTTGCTTTTGTTGTGCCCTTGGTCAGGAGGGGGCACAGAGCTGACAGAATTGATGGACAAGACACTTCAAAAGGGCTTGGGACAGCAGGGTGCCAGGGCTCACGCCTGAGGTCCCAGCTGCTTAGGAGATTTAAAATTCGGAGGAGGGTGGTTGATTGGAAGCCAGCCTGGGTGGGGGGAAAAAAAATCCCTGACACTCTAGCTGTAAAATAACCAGCCATGGGGCTGGGAAGGTGGCTCAGTGGTAGAGCACTTGCTTTGCATGCCTGAGGCCCTGGGTTCGATTCCTCAGCACCACATAAGCAAAAAAGAAAAAAGCCGGAAGTGGCACTGTGGCTCAAGTGGTAGAGCGCTAGCCTTGAGCTGAAGAGCTGAGGGACAGCGCCCAGGCCCAGAGTTCAGGCCCCACAACCGGACCCAAAAAAAAAAAAAACAAAAACCAGCCATAAAAAAGCAGGTTTGGAGGTGTGGTTCAAGTGGTGAAACCCCCGTACTGGAAAAAATAAAATCTCAACCACAAAAACCGTTACAAAACAAGAAAGCCCCCCCCCACACACACACACAAAACAAAACGAGGAAGTGCCAGGGACACACGATATTTATAAATGTTCCTCCTGTACAGAAGGTTCTAGAAGGAAGGGAGGGGGAAAACCCTGGCAACTGGTGGGCATGCTGAAGGCCCAGGTGTGACAGGAAGGTGTGATACTCTCCCCAACCCCGATCAGATCGGTGCCAGTCCGGGAGCCCTTGGCATGAGGTCAAGGGTAAATGGTCACATTGAGAAGGATCTTCGGAAAATTCCAAACTCTGCCTTCGCCTCCCTCATGGCTTCCATGTATTACGGCTCACCTAGTTCCCTCGGTAAGAGGGAAGCCTTCGATATCCAGATAGGCTCCAAAACATTGCTCAAGTGCTCTTAACTCACCAGAAGCAAGATCCAAAGTACCTGTCTTCTATTATTACATGAAAATCTACGTAACCTACTCTCTCTCTGTCTCTCTGTCTCTCTCTCTCTCACACACACACACACACACACACACACACACACACACACACACAGAGCCATTCAAGGCCTAAGTGTCATGTAAAAGCCTTCTTTGCATAAGGGAGAAATAAAAGAAAGATGGGGAAAATGGAAGAAGCAGAGAGCCCCTGGCAGGGGGTGGAAGTAGGAGACAGGAGTCAGGGCCTGCTCTTGGCTTTCATAGGTCAGTGGCATTGGCGTCCGGCATTGTCTGTGCTGACTTGGGGTTCTGGGGTGGGGGGGTGCTGGAGGAGCTGGTCCGGTGTGGTCTGGTTTACATCCGGGGCCTTTGTCCCGGCCGAGGGTGTGAATTCTCCTGAAATCCACTCTGGGAACCAACAGGATTCACACTGCACCTGTCACCAAGAGCCAGATGCTGGGCTTTCCAGCCGGATGACTCATCCGTGTCCCGGGCTTCTCCGGCCCTGTTAGCGCGGCTTTGCTTCCGGAGGCCAGGAGAAGCCGTCTGTGCTTAGCTCTGTTATGACTACTGTTTACCCGGTGAGCGTGCCCTCTGGGGTGCCCTCTGGAATGTGGCAGATGACGGTGCCCGGCCCGGTGGGGCCTCCTCTGCCTCCCGTGGTAAAGGCCCGGGTGCCAGGGCCTCCGTCTGGAGCCCTCAAAAGGTCACCCTTGTTTCTCCGTGTGAGCCCCAGCTCGCATCCGATTCACCAGACGTTACCCTAAGTTCAGCCTTTGGGGGGGGCATCTTTATACCCCGTCTTCTGTGTGAACTTGTCGGTAGCTCCTGCTTCTCTCCTGGCCCCACGAGTGTCGATCATCCATCATCATCATCATCATCATCATCATCATCATCATCAGGGCGATCCTCCCTCCCTGCCTGTGAAACCCGGGTCTTTCCCGGGTGCACGCACAGCCTAGGCTCTTCCGGCCGAGCCCGTTTCCACGAGGCCATGGGTCTCAGCCTCGGGCTTCCTCCCCTCCCCTTTCTCTCCAGGTCTTCATGGCTTTGTCCACTCTGGACAGGCCCCTCTGCCCCTCGGGACAAGGCCAGGCCTCCCAGCCTCCCAGAGGCCCGGGGCGGGACCCACCAGGCACCGCCTGCGCTCATTGGCTTGTGTCAGCGTCAGAATGTCGAATGTGGGCAGAGGCTGCCCGTCACAGGCCACCCAGTGAGTCTGATGGGGGAGAAGGGCAGATTCTCTTGGGTTATAGAAAGTGCTCCTCTCCCCCCACAAACAACCAGCCAGGGAGCCAGCTTTCCAGTCAGTCCCACAAAGACCAGGCCCTTGCCACCCAGAGAGAGCGCCGTGCGGGCCCGGCTGGGCCAGGCACCACAATGGAGCTTTCCCAACTTCCCTCCCCCGTGCGGCTTCAGTTTGTGGCCCTCTGATCGCCACCTTCCAGGGAGCTGAGGTTACCGGTGTGAGCCTCCAGCACCAGGCCATAGCCTTCCAATAATATGGCAGATTCTACATCTTACTGATCTCCCGTCTGGGATACTGATGTTTAGATGCTTCATGAACATGATTCCTGCCTGCAAGCCTTCCCTCTCTCCTTCCCTCCCTCCCTCCCTCCCTTCTTTCTCTCCTTTCCTCCTTCCATTTGAACTCAGGTCCTTAGCACTTACTAAGCAGGTGCTCTACTCTTTGAGCCAGACCCTCAGTTCTTTTTGCTTTCATTATTGCTGAGATAGGATCCTATCACATTTCACCTGACTCCTATTTAGACTTCCCACGTTGCTGATGTGACAGGCATGAACCACCATGCCCGGCTTTTCAATGGGTGGAGAGGAGGTCCCTTGAACTCTTTGCTTGGGCCGGCCTTGAACTGTGGAATACTCCTGGTCTAGGATTAGAGCAGCTCCAGAGTAGGGAAGCTTACAAGTATGAGCCATCACACCCAGCTCCTCTTTCTCAAGTTTTCCCAGATGATAGGGGTCCTTTGTATGCCAATGGGAAGGTGAGCAAGGTCACCGATATGCAGAAGACAAGATGGCGGCGGGCTCCAAATGTGGGGATGGAAGTCATCCTAACTGACCGATGGGGGTGGAGTTCTTTCAAACACTAATTTGGGTTAATGAAGCAGAGAATAGACCTGCTTGTTTTTAAATCCCCTCATTCCTTTCCGATTTTTTTTTTTAATTATGTTCCCTGACAATATTCCCCAAATTGTAATTCATGGGTTGTTTTTTTTTTTGGCCTTGCATCAGAAAAAGGCATTTCATGCCCTGTGGATATTTATAATAAAGTCAGACTTAATTACACCTGGTAAATGGTAGCTACTCCAGGGGGCTTGAGTCTAGGTGCAGAAGCTTCTAGATTTCTTTTCTCTTCACGCAGAGAAATCTGTGTTTCCTTCTCTTCCTTCAGAAGGATCTAGGAACATGGTTGCTTTCTGGGAGAAAGTGAGGGTGTTTTCTGGGGCGTGTGTGTGGATTCCCCCATCTGTGCTAATGCTACTTCCATTGCCCCCAGCCTCCCCCCCCCCCGCGCCCTCCCCCGTCCCAGCCAGGTCTGATCGGCACAGGTGTCGCAGCTGTATATACACTCACCGTCACCGCCGGCGTGCCTGCATCTGGGCGAAGCATCAGATCCAAATTTGAGACGCATCTCCCTTGCTCCGTCTCTCCAGGCTGGGAGTTTGGGTGGTTCAGAGGAGGCTCTCTCTGCGTTACCGGCAGCCTTAATCCTTCCCTTTAGCGAGGAGGGGCCAGGTAACACCCCAGAGGGGCCAAGTGACCCCCGAAAGAAGGAACGCACGGCCCCCCCCCCCCGGGGGGATGTGGGAGATAAAGAACAGCACCTCACGGTGCAGTCTGGAGCACCCACGGGCCCGGGGGTCACGTCTCTGCCAGGTCGCACAGGTGCTCCAGCCCCCAGCAGAGGACCCGGGGCCTCCACGCTGCCTTCAGGCCTTAGTCTCCTTCCTGGCTGCTGCCCGAGAGCTCAGGCCTGACACCAGTCCCAAGCGTGCCCATAAATTCTTGACAAAGGAGCCAACCCTATGGGCATCTTCTCTAAGCTGCTTCCACTCCATCTAACCACACACGCGTGTGCACGCGTGCGCACACGCACACGCACACCTTCTCTCCGGTGTGTCTCCTCATCCACAGCAAGCCCTGCTTCTCCGCGCCACGGGCCGCATGCTGTCCAGACGTAACGTGAGCCTCGCAGGGCAGCTTCCTCCCCTCGTACCCAAATGGTCTCTACCCGGCCTGAAGCGAGGCCCTCCACTCAGCCCCCAGAGACACCTGGGTCCCCGGTTTCACAGGGCTGTGAAGGTGCTAGGGGCGCGGCTCAGGGGTACCGTGTCAGCCACGCAAGCACTCAAGCCCTGAGTTCAAGTCCGACTACTGTCAGAAATGTACGTTGAAACTGTCCCTTCCCTGGGTCAGGGCATTATACACACTTGGGAAATCACTCCGGTCCTCCATGTTCAGTGGGCCCTGGCCCGTGAGTCCGCTTCCCACCTCCTTGCCTGAAACTCTCTCCTGTTCTTACAATCACCAGCTGGCTGGCTCAGTGTTCCTAAAACACACGCCCTCCCCTCTATCCCCAGGCCCTCAAACCCGGTATCTCCCTCCGTGGAACATTCTACACAGTTCTAGAAAGTTCTGTGCCTCATTCATCATTCAAGTCTGGGCTCAAACGATGTCTTGGAGAAGAAACAGTCCACAGTTCCACCAAATCTGTGGCGTTGGGTCCATCTACTTGAGTTTCAGTTGTCTTTCTGACAACTAAGAGCCTGACTTTAAAGAGCCAGGGAGTAACGTATTTCAGGCCAGGAGATGTAGGCTGGGAATGAGTAGGGTTCCCTGTGGACGGACAATCCCCACTAGAGCTCCACTGGTGAATGGAAGCAGTACAACACATAAACCTGTGTTTACATGTCAAACGTGGGCGCGAGACATCTTTGGGAGGGCCAGGGAGGGTACAGGACTCAAGGGGAAAAGGGTGAAAAATTGTATCAGTGGAGCTCACCGGACATTAATGAAAAGGAACTACACAACTCGTGGGTAGAAGGGAGGGAGGGCCTGGGGGAGAGGGAGGAAACGGAAGACCCCGGATGAAAGGAGATTACTCACGACTCACTCATGTAATTGTAATCCCTCTGTGCCTCACCTCTGTCATGACAATAAAGTTTAAAAAACGTCTGCAGTCGATGTTGCAGGCGCGGCTCAACTGGTAGGCCGTTAGCCAGAGAATGAATGAAAGCATCAGGCACAGAGACTAGTCCCAGTCTCAGACAGAAGAACAAAAAGGGACAATGGATGTAGTTGATATATATATACATAGGTATAGCGACTTAACATTTGACTACAAAAATTGGCATAGTTGTGTTCCATTGCAGATTTGAAAAAAAAATGTCCAAGTAAAAGATATACCATATAGAGGCTGGGAAGGTGGCTCAGTGGTAGAGCGCTTGCCTTGCATGCGTGAGGCCCTGGGTTCGATGCCTCAGCACCACATAAGCAGAAAAAGCCAGAAGTGGTGCTGTGGCTCAAGTGGTAGAGCGCTAGCCTTGAGCTGAAGAGCTGAGGGACAGCGCCCAGGCCCAGAGTTCAAGACCCACGACTGACCAAAAGAAAAAAGATAATTAAATAAAAAAACAGAACAGAAAGATTAAATGGGTGATTTTATAATGATAGTTTAGAGACTTCACCTCTTTCTTAGTTATTGATATCTAAATTAGACAATATAATTTTTTTTAAAAAAAAACATGCTAAGGTAAATGAGGAGACTCTCAACAGAAATTGGGAAAAAATGTTTTGCTGAATGAAAACAGAAATACATCACTTTGTGTTATGAAGTTGAGCTAAAGGGAAATTTATGTCTATGGTAGCAAACCAAAGAGCAAATTCAACTTGAAATGAACAGGACTGAAATAACAAGGGTCAAAGCAAAATCAATGAAATTTAGAAGAGAAAAATTGTAGAAAAAATCTTCTCGGGGAACAAAGGGGGGCTGGAAATCAATAAAATGTGATGAATTTGACAACTTGGATTAAATGGAACAATTCCTTGGAGAAAATGTTAAAAAAAAAAACAAAAAAACCTGCCAACAGTCACATCAGCGAAACAGACAGCTTGTATACTCTGCTATCAATTCTAAAAGATGGATTTGTAGTTAATACACATCCAATAAGTAAAATTCCAGAGCCGTTTCATTTTAATGAAATACTTAGCGAGCATTTGAGAAAGAAAAGCAAGTATATAACACTCTACTGGAATATAGAAGAAGGGGAAATATTCTCCAGAGAATAGTTTTTGAGGAGGGTATCACCTAGAAACCAAAACCACATTGAGATGATCACACATAAATAAGAAAATTAAAACCGCAGACCAACAACCTCATGAATACAGATGGAAATCAAGTGTGGGGAAATTTAACAGTATGTAGAAAGATCATCTCTTTTCCTTATGATTCCTTTGGCTAATTTTAATTTTTATCATTATCTGTAGGTAGTTTGTACAAAAGAGTCACCATGTAACAAAGCAGTTTATGAACACAATGCATCTTGATCGATGTCACCCTTTTAAAGATGTTTTTGATGTATAAAAAGTATATAAATTTTAGCCAGGCGCCGGTGGCTCATCTTAACTATTCAGGAGGCTGAGATCTGAGGATTGCAAAAAAGTCCCCATGAAACTCTTTTATCTCCAATGAACCACTCAAAAACCGGAAATGGTGCTGTGGCTCAAGTGGTAGAGCGCTAGCCTTGAGCACAGAAAGCCTCAGGGACACCTGCCCAGGTTCTGAGTTCAAGCCGTTATTTCTATTTTATAGAATGCTGGGGATTGAACCCAGAGATTTTTAGCATCATGGGCAAGTGCTTTACCTCTGAGCTATATCTGGAGCCATCTGTGTTTCTGTTTTCGAGAGGAAAACACTAGTCTGGTGGACTGTGGATGGTACTGCACTGAACCTAGGATAACTTTGAGCAAGATCACCATCTCAACAGATGCACACCTTCCAATCTGTGCAGCATGGGATATCTCTGCATTTACTGACAATTTCCTTCAACAATACTGTAATTTTTTTTGGTATACAAGGCTTTTGCTTTTTTGGTTAAACTTATTCCAAGATACTTGATTCTCTGGGCTGTTACTATAAATGGAATGGTTTTTCTTAGTATCATCTTTGGATTATTTGTTGCTAGTGTGTGTGTGTGTCTTGTAACCTTGCATAATTTGTAATTCTCAAGGGATATGAACCTGGGGTTTCCTTTCCTCGTGATAGCTTTGTCTGATTTGGCTATCAGGATAATACTGATCTAAAATAATACTGATCTAAATAATACTGATCTAAATCTAAAGCTCCCTCCTGTCCTGTCATTCTAGAATGGTTCGCAGAGATTGAGCGTCCTTGTTTTTGGTAGAATTCAGCAGCGCGAAGATCAGTGCTGGACTTTTCTTTGCGGGAAGGTCCATGACTAGGTAATTCTCCTTTTTGTTGCTATTATAGGTATGTTCAGATTTTCTGCTGCTTCTTGTTCATGTCCTCCTAGGAATTTCTTCTCATCTAGGTTTTCCAATACGTTGGCACATGAGTATTGATAAGATACCATTATAGTTCCTTTGATCCCTGTAAGGTTAATAGTAATATCCTTATTTTCATTTCTGATCTTGTGGTTTTGCATTTGCTCTCATTTTCTTGCCGATGTAAAGGTATATTTAAACCTTTTGGACTCAGTGACTTTTTTTTTAAAAGCATCAGCTTGCAGTTTCACGATTCTATTATTTTTCTAGTCACTGTTTGATTTATCTCTACTCTGATCTTCATCATTTTTCTGTTCCTGCCAGCTTTGGCCTTCCTGTGCTCCTTCTTTTTTTCTTCTTCAAGGTGTAAAGTTAGATTACTGATCTAGGTACCTGTCTTTGTTGTTAATGTAGGCATTTACCACTATAAAATAACTTTTTGCTGAGCCTACTAAGTTTAGATATTCAAGTTTTTCTTATCATTTTCCCCTGTCTTCTAATTACCCTGGTGGCTTTTCCTCTCCCTTACTGATGGTCCCCAGTGTGTGGTTGACTTTACATGTAAATATAAGTTTTCCACTTTCCTTCCATTATTGATTTCTAGCTTCTCCCTGTTGCTTTTGGAGGAAGCACTTTGGCTGCTGTCTTGTCTACACATATTAAGACACGGCGTGTGGACTAACGCACCATCCGTCCTCCGGAGGCTGTGTGTGCAGTCTAGAAGATTGTGTGCTCCGTGAGTGTTACATCTCCCGCCTCAGATAAAGCAAGTGATATTATGAAAGAAAGCCATTAGATTGGGGCTGCAGTGATTGCGTTGTAAGCACACGATAGAGCCGGAGGTGGGCCCGAAATCATGGCCCATCATCACAAAACGATAATACCACGGCAGAGCTTCCATGTACCTGTACATCCTCAAGTGCTGTCTGCGTACCCTGGCCGCCTGCGGGAGGCGGTGCCTAGCGCGGCTGTGGTCTTAGTAAGGAGGGTGGGAACTCTAGGTGGGAGTGAGTGAAAGTCAGTCTGCCACGTTTTCCCCCACCCAAGCGACTAGAAAATCCCTCTTGGAAATCCTCCAAACTACAGTTCTCCAGGAATGGGTTTGCCCCTGGGCCTGAGAAGCATTGCTGTCAGCCATGGGGAAGGGAGAGACCTCAGTCCCTCAGGTCTCCTCGCTACTCCCAAGAAGAGGAGACAGGGTTCTCTCCGGGCGCCATCTTGGGCCCACACAGAGAGCCAACCGCGTCTGATCCGCCATCTGGATGGAAGGAAGGAAGAGGCCGAGAGTCTGACCTTCGCTGGGGAGGGCATCACTTAAGCTGAGAAGTAGCCAGAGGGAGCCGTCAGTGGGCATTTCGTAAGCCCGGAACAGAAGCTCACGCGTCTGAGGCTTAATTAGTTATTTGTGAAGCTCCGAGGGGTCTCTGCAGAGAAAAGGCCTCGGGTAAGAGCGGTTTAGGATGTTTTAATTATTATCATTAAAAGGGAATCCAGACAGGAAATTGGGCTGAGAGCCACCTGGCCCCGGCGCGCTCCTGGGGGAGTCCTGAAGCACTAATGGGGTTCAGGGTGGAGGTGGCTGTGTAGAGATCCGTGGGCTCGTGTTCACATCGCCAGGGCTGCGGATGAAGGAAAGCTGTTGACGTTACTGTCTGCCGGGGAATTCCCACTTGATAATAAAATGTGGCATTCCGCATGCCTTCTCTCACAGGTTCTATAATCTTCATTATGTCGGTTAGTTGTGAGCTAGAAAACGAGTGTGTTAGACATAATCGTATTTGTGTGAGCTTGCCGGCTAGTTTCCCGCCATGGCCCCTTGTTCTTTGTGGATCAGTAACATTTGTCCGGGGTGTGATACTGAGAAAAGAGTGTGCTTTTGTGGAGAGATTCAGGATTGGGATGGTGTCTTTTTTTTTTGGGGGGGGTCCAGTTGTGGGGCCTGAACTCTGGGCCTGGGCACTGTCCCTCAGCTCTTCAGCTCAAGGCTAGCGCTCTACCACTTGAGCCACAGCGCCACTTCGGGCTTTTTGCTTTTTGCTTATGTGGTGCTGAGGACTCGAACCCAGGGGCTCATGCATGCAAGGCAAGCGCTCTACCACTGAGTCACCTTCCCAGCCCTGGGATGGTGTCTTTTGTTATTGTTTTAGTATAGCTAATTTATTGTTTCAGTAAAAAGTCTGTTCCTTTGCATAATAGATCAACTAAAGAATACTGTAAGAATTCACATTGGAGTTTGTTTAAACGGGAACTTCTCCTAGGTGGATTGGTACAGCAATACTTCCTTATTTCCTTTCTTGTCTTGTCTTTTCCTTTTCTCTGTGTGTGTGTGTGTGTGTGTGTGTGTGTGTGTGTGTGTGTTTACATGCACCTGCCAATTTGGGGCTTGAACTCAGGGTCTGGGCGTTGTCCGTTGGCTGTTTCCTTCAAGACAAGTACTATATCACTTGAGCTACAACTCCACTCGAAGCTCTTTGGTGGTTAATTGGAGATAAGAGTCTCATAGACTTTCCTGCCCAGGCTGGCTTTGAACCTTGATCCTCAGATCTCAGCCTCCTGAGTAGATGCGATTGCAGGTGTGAGCCACTGTGGCTGGTGGCCCAGTCCTTCTGGGAGGTCCTTTGTAATGTACCCGAAGAGCTGGGAGCGCGTTCCACTGCTGGTCTGAAAATGTGTCCCCCTCAAATGTCTAAGAATGGAAAAACTGCAGATGTGCACCACGGAATTTTCTACGCAGTGAAAGTGTGGAGTGAGCTAAGTATTGCATAATACAGATTTGGCTGTGTGAAGAATATTTACTTGGTCATATCACACGTGTTGGGCAGGGAAGTGGTAGACTTTGCACCTAGTGGGCCAAAGGCCCTGGCTTCAAACCCCCAGGACTGCAAAAATAAAATCCACGGAGAATAGCACATTATGGTACCCTGAGAAATGTCAACTTAAGTATGTACACAGTGCATAGCAAGTAGTTGTGCAAAAATGGTCAAAGGCATCAGACTTTCGCTCTGCATTAGGGCAGCTTACCAAACGAGAGCGCGATGGCAGGCCAGTACTTATTTCTGTCATTGCTCTGACAGCCAGGAGTTAGGTCGATTGCTTACACAGCACCTGGCTCGGGGAAAGTGCTCCATAGAACTTGTGGGGGAGGGGGTAGAAGTATCATCCTTTATTATAGAAATGTGCCAGTTAGTCTAAAAAAAAAAAAGGAATCAGCAAAGAAATAAGTCTGCAGTGTGAGCTAAAGATGCCCAGATGACTTCACTGGGTGAGACACAACACAAAGACACCCACTCCGTGTTAGCCACCGGCCCCAGTAGTCAAGAAATGACAAGGTGAAGCATGTATACATGCATATAATATATATATATTTCCTACTGTCTCTCACACAATACAGCATGCACTTGTTCATCCTCCCCCAAAGCATGTATAATATACAAGGTGCTATACTAAGCAGATGCTCTTGCAAATAAACTACAAACAAAGGGATGCCAAGTCGTAGAGAGAGTCTTCATTCAGGGAAGAAGCCAAGTCAGCTGGAATAAATAAGAGAAAAGAATAGGGGGGAAAAGGTAGGCATTCACGTTTTAGAACACAATAATGGTGTGTGTGTGTGTGTGTGTGTGTGTGTATTTGAAGGGCAACTAAAGGCAGGAGGAGGCCAAAGCTGGAGCTAAACCGAGGGCCTTGAATTTGACAACTGGAAGCCATTAATTAACTGGAAGAGAATGATAGTCGTGATAGTATCTTATTTGTACTTCAAGGATATTAAGCTTTTACCCAGGACCTATGGGTCACACCTGTAATCCTAGCTACCGGGGAGGATGAGATCGGTAAGATTGCTGTCCCAGACCAACCCAGACAGAATATTCATGAGACTCCATCTTCCCGAATGAGAAGTCGGGTGTGGTAGCCTCACGGGTACTCTCGGCTCTACGGGAAACAGGAGGATCACTGTCCAAGCTGATCCAAGCATCAACGAGGGACCCCACTGGAAAAAAATAACAAAAGCGAGAGACCCAAGATGTGGCTCAAGTACTCGAATACCTGCTGGCTGGCGGGAAACCCTGAGTTCAAACCCCAGCACTGCCAAGAACAGAACTGTGATTCTTTAACCATGTGCACAGCGTCAGCGAGGTCAGTGACACGCCCTGCGAGGAGAGTGAAATCTCGCAGGTTTGCGGTGCAAGTCGACTGACTAAAACAGATTTAAGAGAGGTAGAGTGAACCGTGGAGACGGAGTTGGTTGGCTCTAGAACACTAGAGATGGAGGAGATTTCTGACAAAGCATTGCTACTGAAGAACCGGAAAGACATTTAGAATCTGAGGTACCAATGGTATCCATTAGCGGGGAGATCTTCTGGTAGTTGGAAATCTGTGACTTGCCCTTAGAGAGAGTTTGGGGTTCAGTCATCCACCTCAACAGGCAAAGAATCGCCAAGGCTGGGGAAGGGCCAGCAGCGTGTTCCACTCAGGATGAAATTACTGGAAAGAAGAGAAAGTAAGGCGAGAAATGGCGACCATGGAGGGCTAACCCATCAGGATCCGAGAGAACAGAGGCATGGGCTGGATGGAGGAGAGATGGAAGAAAGGAATCTGTATTTCAGAGAGCAGTCCATCAAGAAGGCCCAGACGGAGCCACTAATATTTTAGTGACTGAGGAAGTTTACTGGTAATATGGGTTTGTTTTTCCTAAACAAGGTGGGTTAGAAATAGAAAAGGACCAGGTGGGGGAAGCCGTGAGAAATCTAAGATGAAGACAGAGAGAATGACAGTGGTGAAGACAGAGAGAATGCTTAATGCAGCAAGACCCAAAATACAAATGGCGGCCGGCCGTGGTGTCTCCGGCCCCGTAATCCTCTCCCGCTGGCTGGCAGTGAGAAGCTGCCCGGGGGGGAGCAGGGGCTGTGTTATCCTGGGTGAGGGAGCCACTGAGACCCAGGCCTTTGGCATTCTTTGCAGACCTGGCTTTCCGTATGCGCTTCCACAGTGCCGTCCATTGCTCCCCAACCCGGCCACACCTAAGCTTCCTCGTGACGTGAAGTCTCGACCTCCTGTGACATCCAGTCATGATGGGAACATGGCCCTGTGCAGTATGAGTTTGGCTTTCGGGCCCGGGGCTGGTTTTCACGTAGTCTCTGCCACAGAAGGCCCGGTCTCGCCAGAGCAGCCTGCTGCCCTCCCGTGCAGGCTGAGACTCCGCACAGCACGCCCAGCTCGGATGGCAGGACTCGCGCTAGAACCGGAGGTAGCTCCTACCGCCCGTACCCAACCTCACACGCTTTCTTCTCCGGGCCCCTCTCAAAAACGGATGGCTTTTCAAGTCGTCAGATAAAGAGATCAGAGACACAAATCCAAGGACACCCACCAAGTGTTTTCCTTTCTTTGGGTTCTGAGGTCCCACGCTTGCCTTTCCACCAGGGAGGAGATCCCAGCATTCCCACCTGGCCGCAGGAACCTTCTGCACAATGGCAGATCTGTGTGGTTGTATCAGTTCGGGTCTGATCAGAGACAGAACGCTCACAGTGTGTACTTCAGAGGGGCCAGGGAAGGAGCTGCAGACGGGCCGGAGCTGGGCACACCCGGGTGCAAGAGGCAGCCAAGCAGTAGCATGACCCAGCCAGCCCTTTTCCATGCAGTGACTCACCGCGCCCTCTATGGACCACGGCCGACCCTGGGCTGTCAGCCCATCTGGGGGCTGCTGATGGAAGGGGAGGGATTGGCAGAAGAGGAGAAACGACGTGATTCTACTAGTCGTGACCGAGACGTTCTCATTTACGCTGAAATGGACTTCAAAGATGTCCTTAAAAAAAAAATCCATCCAACTAAAGGAGAAACAGGTGCGTGTGTAATTCCACAGTGAGCCCCTTTGTCCAACTGACATACGGGAAGACTTCGTCATCGTTTTTGTTTTAATGATGGCAGACCATTCGAAGAGGCTCTGTCCCGGGGAGGGACTGGCCCTCCAGCTGCAAATGAATGAGGGCGAATGTCATCTCAGACCCGTACAAATGCGTGACTACAGTACAACGAAACCTGTTAGAAGTGGGGTGTGTGGGGAGGGGGGTGGGCTTGAACTCGGGGCCTGGGTGCCGCCCCTGAGCTTCTGTTGCTCAAGGCGCGCGCTCTACCCCTTGAACCACAGCGCCACTTCTGGCTTTTGAGGTGGTTCATCGGAGATAAGAGTCTCGGGACTTTTTTTTTTCCTGCTTGAACCGCGATCCTTGGATTTCAGCTTCCTGACTAGCTAGGGTGACAGGTGTGAGCCGCGGCCGCCAGGCCTCACCCCAGGAAGGGAGATGGAGGGAATGGCCGGAACGCTGGCTTCCTGACTTCCTCGCCCAGGCCCCTTTGGCAGTTGCGCAATCCAAACGCCGTCCACAGATTCCCAGACCAGGAGCTGCCTCCCTCTCCCGGGGCTTCTTGGTTTCTGGCCCGGCCTTCCTCCTCTTCCTGCCGCTGGCTCTTCCAACTGGCTCTCCAGGCATTTTCATTTTGGCAACCCATGCTTCTGAAAACCACTCAGACCACTTGATCCGGCGTGTCCTCTGCCTCTTCTCCCTCCATGCGTCCTATTGATTGGCACAGAAGACGTTTGGCATCTCTCCATCGACCCAGCCCCGTTTTACACACACACACACACACACACACACACACACACATACACACACACCCTGCACAAACCCCCGTGTGGCCAGGAGCCCCAGTGTGTGTCCCCTTTCCAGAGCAGATGACCACACACAAGACTCTTGGCACCGAGTGTCCAGGGCCTTCTAAGGACCGAACGAACCCCGGAGGAAATTTATATTTGCAGAAGTATGTAAGCTATGTTCATGGAAATTCCTGGAGGGAATTAAGCCCGGGATTGAGCAAGACTAAAATGGGGGGGGGGGGGGGGGGAGAAATCCTATCTCACGGGGAGAGGAGTGTATTTGACAAACTTTCCCAGCAACTACCCAGTTTTCCAGGTGATGCTCATTTTCAGAGGGGGGCTTTTCTGAAGGAGGCTGTCCATGCGATCGCTACATCACCGGACTCATTTTTCTCAGTGATGTGAGTAGCTCTCAGAAGGCCTGGACCAGGACTGGAAAACACAAGCTGTCAGTTGTTAATTGCAGGATTGTCGTTGGAAACATGCTTTTTTCTCATTGGCTGCACTGCGGTGATTGTTACAAGCTACCCTTCCTCTCTGGAATCTTCTTTCAGTTGCTGTGGGAAAGAGGCTATCGGCCTGGGTTCCCGTTCTGTGTTCCTATATTTCTGTTTATTTGACTCTTTGAATCCCAAGGACCGAGTGAGGCTGTCCGTTAAGTGGGACCCCGTGATGGCTTCGTGCACCCACAAACAGAACTGCTCCAGCCCTGCTCACCTACCTGGCTTTCCGCTCCTTCCCCGCTCTCCTGGCTTCTATCTGAGGACCCTCGGCCCCCTGTGAAAGCCCGCATCATCTCGAGTTCTGCCACGTCGTAAAGGAAGGATTTTGAATCTTGTGCTTCAAAGCATACTGCGCAAGCCGGGCGCCGGTGGCTCACGCCTGTCATCCTAGCGACTCAGGAGGCTGAGATCTGAGGATCACGGTTCAAAGCCAGCCCTGGTAGGAAAGTCCGTGAGACTCTGATCGCCAGTGAACCACCAGAAAACCGGAAGTGGCGCTGTGGCTCAAGTGGTAGAGCGTTCGCCTGGAGCTGAAGAGCTGAGGGACAGCGGCCAGGCCCAGAGTTCAAGCCCCACGATCAACCGAAAAAGAAAAGAAATGGCTAGACTACTGAGAGTTGTGGGGGGAAGGGGGGAGAACCATTGTCCCCAGAATTCTGGTGAAGGGGAAGGGAAAGGGGAGAGAATTGCAGATTCACAGGACATTTTCTGGACATAGAACACCATCGTGCCGGATAGTAACCATCTCTGTGCTTTGTGGGGTGGAGCGTGGGCTGCTATAACGTTGTGCTCACCGGAGGTATACAGTCATTCTATTTACATTCTTCCCAAGCTTATGTTTAGGAAGACGCCACACAAATACAGAGAAGATGTGGAGGGAGGGATTCGTGTGGCCTGGACCTTACATCCTGTAAGGACCTCGGATGGAGGGACTCTCTCTAAGTCGCTGTACTTGGGATGACGGTGTCTACCGTCTGCCCTGTTCCCTGCCTGTGAATCCTGCTGTCCCCCATCACGGCCCGGGGATGTAGCCGGGAGTTCTTCTGATTGAGATGGCGTGCGTACGTTTAGGTCTGGGTCATTGTAACTTTCGTATAAGCGTCCGGACTGGGACTTGAACTCAGGGCCTCACATTCTTACTTGGCATTTTCACTCAGGGCTGGTGCTTTTCCGCTTGAGCCACAGCTCTGCTTCTGACTCTTCACCAGATAGATGGAGACCAGAGCCTCTTGAACTGGTCTGCCCGGGCTGGCTTTGAACCTCGATCCTCAGATCTCAGCTAGGATGATGGGCGTGAGCTGTGTGCTATTTACCCAGATCAGCAGCTCCCTGGGGCAGCATGGTGTTGTTATGAAGAGTGGACCAGCTCATCCTCGTGGGAAACATACACAGCCATCTGTGTTTATAAATCAGTGTAAATACTTAACCCCTAGCACTGGACACTCCAAACACTGACACCATTCCACACGGTATTAAAGCATGTGTGTGTGGATGTGGGTGGATCACGTGTGAGCATGGATGGTCACGCCCGCATCCATCCGTATACACACACGCACACACGCACACGCACAGGTGTGAATGCATGCACATGCACACGTATACACAGATGCATATATGCACACCTCCTCCTCCTCCTCCTCCCAGCCCATCTTCTTCTTCCCCCTGCCGCGGCCTCCTCCACCTCTCCAGCGAACCCTCCCGGCCTCAAACCGCCGCCATCGCTTCCTGCAAGCCATAGACCAATTTCTCACAGGCCCTGGAGATCTCAGAGAAACCAAAAGAAAATAGGCATGCGTCCGAGTGGTAGAAATTTGGAAACGTATTGATCAGATCGCTTTTTTTCCCCTCCAGGAAACCATCTGCGCGATCTCTAAAGAAAAACACACTGCCCAAAGCTCGGGGCACCTGACCGGCCGTTCTTATTAGAGTGGCCTTTTCTGTTCACGCTCAATGAGGTGACCCCCGCGCCCCCACTTCCCAAGGTCATTTGTTCTATATCTCCGAGTTGAGCTCGCCCTGGCTGGAATGGACCATCACCAAGGTCTATAACCCTCTGTGGATTCTGTGTCGGGGCCAGTCTGCCGGTGCACGTGGATCTCTGCAGGGCCTTGTTCAGTCCGTTGGAATAAGCTCTGAAGCGTTACCCAGGTGTGTCCTCTTCCTTTCCACCAATCAGAGCCCGCCGGAGACTCCGCACCCTAGGGCTGGGCGGGGCTCCCGGCCAAGCTTCCAAAAGGAGGCGTCACACCGCATGCAGAGATAGGGAGATGATCTCTTTCAACAACTCCTTTTAAAGAATTCTCTTTAGCTGTGCAAAAGGGGTTTCCAGGCAACAGGCCAGTTTGAGTACCACGCAGCAGCGGCTCACAGGCTCTAGGCTTGCCCGCTCATTGTTGGGTGTTCTACCACTTGAACCATGCCCCCGGGCTGGTATGTTGCTGGTTCACTGGGGATGGAGTCCCACAGACTTGGATGCCCAGGCGTGCCTTGAGGGGACCCCCACCCTCCCCGTGGGTGCGGGGTTTCCCCCGATCTGTTCCCAGGGGCTGGCGGCTGAAGGGAGCTGTGGGGTCCTGGAGGAGGAGCAAGAGAAGGCTCTGCTCTCCAGCTGGTTCTAGAACAGCCGAAACCACGTGAAAGATGCTTGTGGGGTGTGTGCCGACTCTCCTCCAGCTACAAGGGGTGTGGGTGTGTGCATGCGTGTCCACCAATACTGAGATTTGAACTCAGTGTCTTGTTTTCCCTTAGCTTTTTTTCCCCCTTTCCTTTTTCTGCCAGTCCCAGGGCTTGAACTCAGGGCCTGGGCGCAGTCCCTAAGCATTCGTGCCCAAGGCTAGTGAGCGCTCTACCCCTTGAGCCACACCTCTACTTCAAGTGTTTTGCTGGTGCAGGGGAGATTCATCTCACAGACTTGCCTGCCCGGGGCTGGCTTTGAACCGTGATCTTCGGAATCTCCGTCTCCTGAGGAGCTAGGATTTCGGATGTGAACCACAGGGGCCCTGCCGAGAGGGCTGCTTCCAAGGCCCGGGGACGAGGAGCCGGCCTGTAGCTCCCGTGGCGTGGAGCATTAGGAACAGTGGTGCGAGAGAAATCCCAGTGAGCAACTGGAAGTGCCAACAACCTGAGCTCTCGCTTCGGCCCCTGGGGTTCTGGAAACCCGTTCTCCCGCGAAAGTGTTAGTGTGTGCGTGTGTGTTCACAAGCGTAACACAAACCGTATATGAAAACCACCACCGTCGACCCTAACAAAATAGGCATAAAGGGATTTTTGCAAAAACAAACAAACAAAAAGCGCCGTGGGAAATGGAGGAGTTGCATAGACCGGCCCGTGGCTTTCTGTGGTAAGCATGACCTCTGGTGTTAATCGAGGGAAATTCCAGACTTCGCTTTCATGGAAGAGTAGCAAATGGCGTTCTCAAGCATCCGTCCCTGGAGGAGGTGGCTAGCGACCGTCCGTGGCCTCTCTTTACTCCCCAGCTCTCTGCCTGAATCCTCAGGCTCCGAAAGCCGGGAATCTGCCATGAGCTCGAGGCCCAGTCCCCCAGCTGGAGGGCTGACCTTCATATAACCTTGAAGGTTTTCTTTCCTCTGCGGCTTATTTGTGTCTGTCCATGACCCCCGTACAGCATAAAGAACTCACAATGTGATGGCACATGTGTGTTTTTAGAGTGAGCATCTAGGGGCCAGGAAGGTGGCTCAGTGGTAGAGCGCTTGCCTTGCATGCATGAGGCCCTGGGTTCGATTCCTCAGCACCACAGACGCAGAAAAAGCCTGAAGTGGCACTGTGGCTCAAGTGGTAGAGCGCTCGCCTTGAGCTGAAGAGCTGAGGGACAGCGCCCAGGCCCCGAGTTCAAGCCCCGCGACCGACAAAAAATAAATAAAATAAGTAAGCATCTAAAACCATCTGTTGATCTTTACCTTTATGAATGGGTTGGATCTCGTCTTGTTTTGGCTGTACTGGGGTTTTTGAACTTAGGACCTTGTGCTAGGAACCCTCCCCCCCAGGAAAAATAAGAGCCTCTTGAAGGGACTCCTGTTGGTGGACAAATAGTATGAAACACCCCAAATACGTAAGTACGGTCCCAACTGAACGCAAAACACTAAGTCACAGGGGTGTCAACCTCCTGGGTTTTCAGCATCGGTGCATGGGCTGGAAAAACAGACGTTCGTGAGCTAATTAACATTGCATGCGCATGCGTGTGGGCGCACAGCAAATCTCCTTAAGCACCTGTGGTTTTCCCCATGGCTAAGTCCCAGGTGCCCAGCAGCACGCCCACCACGCCGAGCCAGAGGCGGTGAGTTTGGTATTTGAAGAGGTCATTCCCCCACCCCCACCCTGGGCTTTTATTTTCCTTTTATTAGCAGCTCTAGAACTTTACATTGATTTAATGCTGATAACAATGATCGTGATTGTTGGGGGTGGGGGATGTCTCCAGAATCTTCCATCTGAGTTTATAAGCGGCGGGTGAACCCGTTAATTAACCACAGGCTTCTTGGAAAGAATGTGGATTGGTAAGGATGAATCCAACAGGTGTGCACAGTCCGCTCCACAGAGCTGGCGCGGGCGAGCGGGGCTGAGCTTCGCCGTGAACCTTTGATGGCTCCGTGCTCCAGCGGTGGTGAATGACTTTCACCTGGAAACTTGAATTTTGAACCCAGCACCTCCCCAGCCCCTGAAAACCCAGCGTGCATCGTTGTTCTAGACATGTCGTTTGTTTCCCACTTGGGAACCGAATACCAGACCAAAATAATAACAATAATAAATAATAAAACAAACCAAAAGCCACTGTACATGGTGAGAATTCTTCCTCGAGTGTGTGAGCCACGCATGTGTCTCCCAAAGCGTGCCGGGCGGCCTGGAAGCCAGAGGCCTCTGCCCCTTCTTTTGCTTTCTGAATACACACACACACATTATATATATACACACTTATTTATTATATGCTTACACTGTTTACACATAATGTAGATGATCATGTCCAGAAACGTTAACACTGTTTAACACGTGCTTGAGAAGAATATCCGAGAAATGTGAGTCACTCGTTGGCATTGTGTGTGCGTGTGTGCGCGCGCGTGTGCATGTGTGTGCGTGTGCATGTGTGTGCATGTGCGTGCGTGTGCACGCGCAGGGGCGCAGGGCCGGGCCAGGGAAGCATCTAGAGTATCAGGAAACCCTAGCAGCTGAGGATCCCGGGAGAATCCGTTACCTAAGGCGGCGAGTGGGGGGGGGGGAGGGAAGGAGGGGCGCACGGAGATCACGGAGTCCCCTTTGATCATGGGGGGCTCTCCCGCACGGAGTCCCCTTTGATCATGGGGGGCTCTCCCGCACGGAGTCCCCTTTGATCATGGGGAGGGGCTCTCCCGCACGGAGTCCCCTTTGATCATGGGGGGCTCTCCCGCACGGAGTCCCCTTTGATCATGGGGGGCTCTCCCGCACGGAGTCCCCTTTGATCATGGGGGGCTCTCCCGCACGGAGTCCCCTTTGATCATGGGGGGCTCTCCCGCACGGAGTCCCCTTTGATCATGGGGGGGGCTCTCCCGCACGGAGTCCCCTTTGATCATGGGGGGCTCTCCCGCACGGAGTCCCCTTTGATCATGGGGGGCTCTCCCGCACGGAGTCCCCTTTGATCACGGGGGGGGGGCTCTCCCGCACGGAGTCCCCTTTGATCACGGGGGGGGGGCTCTCCCGCACGGAGTCCCCTTTGATCATGGGGGGCTCTCCCGCACGGAGTCCCCTTTGATCATGGGGAGGGGCTCTCCCGCACGGAGTCCCCTTTGATCATGGGGGGCTCTCCCGCACGGAGTCCCCTTTGATCATGGGGGGGGGGCTCTCCCGCACGGAGTCCCCTTTGATCATGGGGGGCTCTCCCGCACGGAGTCCCCTTTGATCATGGGGGGCTCTCCCGCACGGAGTCCCCTTTGATCATGGGGAGGGGCTCTCCCGCACGGAGTCCCCTTTGATCATGGGGGGCTCTCCCGCACGGAGTCCCCTTTGATCATGGGGGGGGGCTCTCCCGCACGGAGTCCCCTTTGATCATGGGGGGCTCTCCCGCACGGAGTCCCCTTTGATCACGGGGGGGCTCTCCCGCACGGAGTCCCCTTTGATCACGGGGGGCTCTCCCGCACGGAGTGCCCTATGATCACGGGGGGCTCTCCCGCACGGCGTCCCCTTTGATCACGGGGGGGCTCTCCCGCACGGAGTCCCCTTTGATCACGGGGGGGCTCTCCCGCACGGAGTCCCCTTTGATCACGGGGGGGGGGCTCTCCCGCACGGAGTCCCCTTTGATCGTTGCGGGTGAAATGCAGTCCCGCTCTCAGAAAGATGGCAGCCTGGGCGGGAGCGCACGGGTCCTCGGCCCGGGCCTGTGTGTGCGCGCGCGCGTGTGTGCGCGTGTGTCCCCCCCGCCCTTGAATTTCAATCCGCACACAAACCCGCAGCACAGGCCCCGGGGTCCGGGGTGGGGTGGGGGCCCGGGCGCCAGGCTCCGCGGAGCCCTCGGGCGCGCGCGCCCGGCGCGGGGTCCCCCTCCCCCGCCCGCGGCGCGCGCCCGGCGCGGGGAAAGCCCTCCGCCCCCGCCGCGGAGGGCAGGGGAGGGGGACCCGGGAAGCCCGCGCGGGCTCCGCCCCGGACGAGGGGATCCCTGGCCACGCCCCCGCGCAGGCCACGCCCCCGCGCAGGCCACGCCCCGCCCGCCTCGCTGACTCCAGTCGCCACGCCCGGCTCCTCCCCGGCCACGCCCCCACCCGGCCAGGCCACGCCCACAGCCCCTCCCTCTCTCCCCGGCCAGACGCTTAACCCTCGGCGCGCCGCGGCGCAGCCTGGGGTGGGGGGGGCCGCGGGGACGCGCCGGGCGCGCGCGCGTGCGCAGCGGTGCTCTGGCCGAGGCTTCTCCTCCGGGAGTCGAGGCGCCAAACTTTTGTTCCCCAGCCCGGCGGAGCCCCCCGCGCGCCCCCCACCCCGCGGGTGCCCCGCAGCCGGGCGCGGGGCCCGGGGAGGGGGGCGGGGAGGGGGGGCGCGGGACGCCCGGGGGGGGGCGTCGGGGAGCCCCGCGCGCCGCAGTGCCCGCGGCCCCACGCCGCGGGGCCCGGGGGTCCCGGCCGGGGGTCCCCGGCCCGCGCCCCGCAGGTGATGTCACGCCATTGTTTTGGCGCGCTCAGCCAATCGCGCGCGCCGCCCGCGATCTACCGGAGCCGGCATGGGCCGCTCCCCGCGCCGCGGCCGGAGGCCCCGCGCCGCCGCCCCGCGCCGCCGCCGCCGCCGCCCGGGACGCACTGCGCACGGCGCCCCGCGCCGCCCCGCGCCGCCGCCCCGCGCCATGCAGGCCCCGCCGCCGTTCCCGCGCGGCCTCGGCCCGCCGCCGTGCGCGGCGCCCCGCGCGCCCCGCCCGCGCCCCGCGCACGCCCCGCACCCGCCCCGCGCCGGCGCCGGCAGCCCGCGCCTCCTCCGGGGCGGCAGCGGCAGCTGCGCCTCCCCCGGCGGCCCCGCGGCGCGGGCGGGCTCCGGGGACCGCGAGTCCCCGCGGCCGCCCCGGCCCCGCGCCCCGCCGGCCCCGCGCCCGGGCTCGGGCTCGTCGGGCTGCGGCTGCGGCGGCCGCTCCCCGCCGCCCCACGTGAGCCCGCCCGCGCCGTCCAGCCATGCCGGCGCGCCCCGGCCGCCGCAGCCCGCCCCGCCCCGCGCCAGCCCCAGCCCCAGCCCCGCCGCGGGCCGCCCGGGCAGCCCGGGCGCGGGGCCCCCGCCCCACCTCCACCTCCAGCGGCAGCCGCACCCGCGTCCGCCCCGCCAGCTCCACCGCCCTCAGCCCCCGCCGCCGCCGCCGCCGCCGCCGCAGCGCCACGCGGGCCCGGCGCCCCCGCAGCCCGCGCCGCCGCGCCGCGAGAGCAACCCGTTCACCGAGATAGCCATGAGCAGCTGCCGCTACAACGGGGGCGTCCTGCGGCCGCTCGGGGCGCTCGGCGCGTCCCGCCGGAGCCTGCGCGAGGGCGACGCCGAGGCGCAGCCGCTGCGGGGCCCCGCGCCGCCCGCGCCGGGCCCCGCGCCGCCGCCGCCGCCGCCCGCCGCGGGCCCCGCGCCCGAGATCGTGGTGTCCAAGCCCGAGCACAACAACTCCAACAACCTGGCGCCGTGCGGGCCGGGCGCGGGGCCGGGCGCGGGGCCCGGCAAGTCCAGCAAGAAGAAGAACCAGAACATCGGCTACAAGCTGGGCCACCGGCGCGCCCTGTTCGAGAAGCGCAAGCGGCTCAGCGACTACGCGCTCATCTTCGGCATGTTCGGCATCGTGGTCATGGTGGTGGAGACCGAGCTGTCCTGGGGGGCCTACGACAAGGTACCGGCCCGGGGATGGGGGGGTGGGGGTCCCCGGCCCCGCAGCGCGCGCCGCCACCCCGCCTCCGAGCCAGGGGCAGAAGTGTGCGTGTGGCTTGAACTCCGGGCCCCGCGCGCCCCTGCCCTGCACGCCCCGGGCTGGGGCTTGTCCTGTCCCGGCGCCCGACCACCCACCCACCCCCCATGCCCCTTCCCCGGCCCATGCCCCTTCCTGGCCTTGGGCTGAGGCGCCGTCCACTGCGGGTCTCCTCCCCAAGCCTGCCCCCGGGCTGACTTTGAACCTGGATCCTGAGGAATCGGGCTGCTCCCTCTTCCCCCCCCCCTCCACACCACCTCACCCCCTCCAGGGCAAAGAGGGGGGACACTAGCCTGGGGCCAGCTCGGCAGGCCGGCCGGATGGCCAGCTGGATGGGTGGAAGGAAGGGAAGAAGGGAGGAAAGAAGGATGGATGGGAGGAAAGAAGGAAGGATGGATGGGAGGAAAGAAGGCAGGAAGGGAGACGGAAGGAAGGATGGAAGGGACGAAAGAAGGATGGATGGGAGGAAAGAAGGAAGGAAGGATGGAAGGAAAGAAGGATGGAAAGGATGGAAGGAAAGGATGGAAGGAAGGATAAATGCAAGCATGCATGCATTCTCTCTGACAAAGTCTCCTCTCCGATGTTTTGCAGGCATCCTTGTACTCCTTAGCTCTGAAATGCCTTATCAGCCTCTCCACCGTCATCCTGCTCGGCCTGATCATCGTCTACCACGCCAGGGAAATACAGGTAACGTTGGCCTGGCCTCTCTCGGTCTCTCTCTCTCTGTCCCTCTCTGTCCCCACCTGAGGTTATCGGAGCCCGTGCTGTTCTTAAATCACCAACACCTGACCGTGCTTCCGAGAGGTTATTAGGAGAAAAACAAAGCCAGGCTGTGGTAAATACCCACCCGGGATGGGCGTGTGTGCGTTTTGAAGCGTTTCCTGGTCTTCTCGGGGTAGATTTGCCTCTCCAGCCCCTCACGCCAGCCCCGCTGGTTCCTTCACCTGGACGCCGAGCACCTTCTTGAGACGTCTTTTCCTAATGAGCAAGTCATTCTGTGAGAGAAAGTACTAGGTTCGAGGCCTTGCTAGCTAACTCCGGTGCCCGGGCGGAGAGTCCGAACCCTTTCCTGCATCATCCTTGGCTTTTTGGTTTTTGGTTTGCTTTTTTTAAAGTTTAGTTTACAAATTCTGTGTGTGTGTACTACACTCGTCCGTCCTTAACGACAGTCATTCAGTGATTATTCTTTAACCTCATTTAAGAGTTAAAAACCACTGGCCAGACGCCAGTGGCTCATGCCTGTAATTCTAACTCTGAGCTCTGTCTGGGAGGACCAGTTCAAGGTTCAAGGCCTGGGTAGAAATGTCCGAGAGACTCCATCTCCAATTAACCAGCAAAATGCTGGGCTGGAAGTGCGGCTCAATTGGTAGAATGTCAGCTGTGAGCAAAAAAGCAGATCAGAAGTACACACACACACACACACACAAGTTCTTTGTAAACCATCTTGACTGGAAAATACTTGTGCTTTTTCAAATACATCCTGGAGCATTACTGTGTATTGTCTGCTCCTGACAAGCCGAACACTGTATGTGTGCATGTATGTGTGTGTGTATGTATCTATCTATCTATCTATATATATATAGTGTATTTTCATTATTTCTCAGGATTGGAACTCACCTGCTTTGTTTACAGTGTACTCTACCTCTTGAGCCATGTCTCCAGCCCTGCTTTTCATTTTTTTTTTAAGTTTTAGCAAGGATTTAATATCACAAGGTTAAGGAGAAGGAGAAACATTTCCTGCTGGCCGGGGTTGGAAAAGGGAGGAGAAGACTCCAGCTGGTTGCTTTGGAGATAAGATCTCAGGGCCTTTTTGCTTGAGCTGGCTTCGAAGGGTAATCCTCTAGCCCTCGGCCTCCTGGGTAGCTCTGATTAAAGAGTGCATCAGCGGTGCTCTGTAACTGTAACCAGTGGGTCATTTTGTCAGTTGCAGTAGCCCCCGGGTCAAGTGAGTAAATTCAGGTTTGTGAATTAAACTCACACTAGAGTTTTCCAAGCTGACGTTTGGGATTTTCTTCAGCTTAGAATGTAAGCAAACGTGAATCTTCTGGTTGGGTTTTTTTTTTTTTGAAGTTGTTGTGAGGTGTTTGTAGGACTATGAAATCTGCGCATTTGAGCAAGGTGCCTTTGGATCTGAAGCGTGGTATAGGACTTGTCCTGTCAGTAGTTTTCCATTAAATTAATGTGAAACCAGTAATTTGCCAACACACACTAAGTATGGAAGAACCTGCTTTTAGTGATTGCCCGCAGAAAATAGCGGTACATATAGGTGAAGAAAGAGATGACTTGTTTCTCTCTCTCTCTCTCTCTCTCTCTCTCTCTCTCTCTCTCTCTCTGTCTCTGTCTCTGTCTCTCTGTCTCTCTGCTGAAACTTGAAGGAGAAAAGGGTAGGGATCAAGAACTGGAAAAAGTGAATGTTTGGAGATAAGTTATGTGGTTGTGCTGGCCAAAAATAAGGAAACACATTTGAGGGTTTTGTTGTTGTTATTTTAATTTGAAGCATTTATCTGGGCCTCAGTGGCTCACACGTGTAACCCCAGTGACTCAGAAGGCTGGAAGACAAACCTGAGAGACTCTTAGCCTCCTGATAGCTTGCAAAAAGCTGGACCAGGTGGCATGGCTTAAGCCATAGAGCAAGAAACGCTAAGGGACATGCCGAGGTCCTGAACACCAGAAGACAGACAGACGGAAGTCTATAACGAATGCAGTGCTCGTGATGGGGCTGGTGGAGTTTTTGAAAAGCTTTAAAGAGCAAAGGCACAAAGCAGAGGACAGAGGAGGGGTGGAGGGCCCTGTCCCTCAGCCCTTCAGCTCAAGGCCGGCGCTCTGCCACGAGAGCCGCAGCGCCACTTCCTTTATGTGTTTTTAAATACCCAATAACTTTAAAACCGTGTTTTGCACGGAGGCCAGCGGGGTTTTATTTGATGGGTTTTAGAATAACAGGCCTTGCTGGATTTTTTTTTTTTTTGTTTTTAAATTAAACCTCAACTTTCCCAGTATTGACGGCTGCTTCTGGAAAGCACCCAGCAAAGCAAGCGTTCATAGTTGGGAGTTTCTGCAGGCCCCCCCATGAACCACAAAAGTGTCTTCTTAAAAACACTGGCTTCCGATGTATCAGAGAGCCTGGCTTTGAATGAACTCGAATCTAAGAGGAGCCTGAGGTTAATTACATATCCTAAAAAGGGACGTAGCGTTAGAATTGTCAGAACTTGTGGAGAGTAATAGATAGGCAGGAAATCGAGTTCTTTCGTATGTGAAAGTATCACCGCTGATGACTGAGGGGATTCATTTCATTTATGCAGATGTGTACACGTGTAAGTAGCGTGAAGGAGAAAAACAGGACCGGGGTTGAGCATTTTTACACGCGCGCACGGTGGATTTCTTTCTCCTGGGAGCGTAGACATCACGGAATGTTAGATTTCGGGGGATGGTGGTTGCTGATGGTCCTTGAACTCGGGGCATAGGTGCTGTCCAGGAGCTGCTTTTGCTCAAGGCTAGAGATTTACCACCTGAGCCACAACACCACTTCTGGATTTTGCTGGTAGGCTAGAGTTTACTAAAGAACCTCAAGCCAGCCAGGGCTGGCTTCGAATCAGGCTTCAGCCTCGGGGGTAGCTGGGTTGACAGATGTGAGCCACGGGTACCCAGCAAGTTAGATTGATCTAGAATCCGGTGGGGGGAGGGGGGGGGAGTAGGAATGTTCTAGTTCTTCCACACAGTGGAGTGCGCAGGACTGTGAGCTAGCTCAGAGAAGGCAGGCTGGGTCCTCCTGCGTCCTCATGGCAGGGAGGAGTCCTACCCCAGACGGAGGTCGCGGGCAGGTGTATTTCTTTCATAAAAACGCGTCCGCGTCCCGGGGCCCCTGCGCTTCACGGTGGAGAATTCCACGTTCGCGGGAGCGTGTCCTTCAGCGCAGCCGAGTCTCAGATGGGTTTTTAGTTTTATTTTTAGCATTATCAGTGTGACGATTGGAGGCCTGGGCGCGTTCCCGTTCAGCAAAAACAAGTGTCCCCGAAAGCTGGTGTGCCAGCGCGTGCACGCTGTCTGTGTCTATGTCTCTGTCTTTCTCTCTGTCTCTGTCTCTCCATAAGGAGTTGTGGGCAGGGAGGCCCTGACATTTCCACGGAGGACCTTCGGGAAGCTCCTCAGCATGACCTTTCACAGAAATGTTTGCACACACTGTAGCGCAGGCCCACTGGTTCAGGCGAGTCACGGGGTGGAAGGTCAGGGATTAAAGGGACGCGTTGGGCGGCTCCGTCGAGGAGGCTGCTCAGGGAATTTGAGCGGTGGTGTCATTTTTCAGTACCACAGACAGCTCAGTGCGCCGGGCTGGGTGCCGCCGGCCATTGCACTAATTACTGGAACTTTGCACCACCTTCCACCCCCCTCCCCCCCATAAAAGGGGGGAGATCACTTTTTAAATTTGCTCAGCAGGCTTCCACGGAGTCGGATCCCGCGGGAGCAGATATTCTGCTGAGTGCATGAGTTACAGACTAGGCTTTTTTTTTTTTTTCTCCTTCTTTCCCCAAAGTAACAAAGCCAAAGAAAAATGAGGGAGCGAATGAGTAAATTTCCTTTAAAAACAACCCCAACTTGAATAACTGCCTGTGTGTCAGGACCTCCGCGCAGAGGCCGAGCATGGCTGGGGAGGGTTTGCCGGAGTCGGGGAGAGCGGCCTCCTCGCCGCTCCTCAAGGTCACGCAGGTGACGGGAAGGGCAGGAGCGAGGCTCCTGGCGACCTGTCCTCGCGTCCTTGGCCGGAGGTGGCAGGACTCTTGGTGATGGGTCACAATCCACACGCTCTTTAGGATGATGTGGACGTCGATGTCATGTCACCATTTCGGGTCCTCCGTGGGGCTCCGAGGTCCCGTGCTCCAAACCGGGAAGCCTGTCTGTGTGTTTTGGGCAATGATGTCATTATATAATTAGCATCAGCTTGGGGGGGCGATGCTTTCAAGTTATGTTGTTGTTGTTTTCCGGAAGGGGACGATACAAATCTGTCACCCAAACATGAGACCTTTGACTCGCACGGCTCCTTTCCACCGGAAGTTGGCGTGGGGGGGCGCAGTGGAGGGGGGGCGGGGTGCCAGCTCTGGGGGGCGCGGGGCTCCGGGAAGGTCAGGGAACTCGTTCATTCTCCCACTGGAAGCAACGCAGATGCTTCCAGACCGGGCAGCAGACACCACGCGTGCACAGTCCCCGTGCAGAGTGAGCACGGAGAGACCACACTCGCACCTGACCGATGTCCAGCAGGAGGCGCTGGACCCTGGGAGAGGACAGCTCAGTAGCTCAGTGCTAGGACGGTGGCCTGGTGCGCCGGAGGCCACAGGTTCAAGCCCCAGCACGGGGGGAAAATGAGATACACACTCGTACCTATACACACGTGTGCATGCATGCATGCGTGTGCACAGATGTGAGTTTATGTGTGCATACACGTGTGCATGTGTGTACATCTGTGTAGGGGTGTGTGTGTGCGTGTGCACTGAGCGTTTAGTCTCCAGGGAGAGTTTCTCTCCTGTGTCTCCACGTAAGTCACCTCTGTGGCTCTTATATCCCGGCATGAGATATATGCAGATGGTTTTTCTTTGGTGTTTCAAGGTCTTTGTAAAGTTTATTATCTCCCTGAAAAAAAAATATGTCTTTGCAGTAAAGACCAGATTCATGATATCCTGCTTTTCCTGGAATCTAGGAGCTGCATACCCACCGTAAAGATAGGCTTCAAACAGTCTACCAGATTGTTTTTGTACCGGTCCTGGGACTGAACTCTGGGCCTGGGCGCTGCCCCTCAGCTCTTCAGCTCCAGGCGAGCGCTCTACCACTTGAGCCACAGCGCCGCTTCCGGTTTTCAGGTGGTTTACTGGAGATCAGAGTCTCATAGACTTTCCTGCCCGGGCTGGCTATGAACCGCCATCCTTAGATCTCAGCCTCCTGAGTAGCTGGGATGACAGGCATGAGCCACCGGCGCCCGGCCTTCTACCAGATTTGTAATAGTTCTGATGGAAAAGTTCTCGGCTAGTTGTGGAGGATGGGGGGATGGAACGCTCCAGGAAAGCTGGTCTGAGACTGGGGTGTCCGAGGGGGGGTCCCCATGGGGTGGTTATTGGGTTCTGCCGGCTGATCACGCAGACCACGTTGCTGTGTGGGGCGTCGCTCCGTGGCCGCGTCTCCGTTGCCAGCGGCTCCCCCGTTGGCGGTCCGGAGCCGCGCGGGCCCTTGGAGCTCGCGCGGGCCCAGTGGTAAGGGAATCGCTCAGGCCTCCCCCGCCCGCCCGTGTGAAGATCTCTGCATTATTGATGGCCGCGACACTAAATAAAGCCACCGCCGTGCGCCTACACGGCTGCCCACGGCCAAGCCTGGAACTTGACCGGGGGTGGCGGGGGTGGGGAGTGGACATCAGCCCCCCCGTCCCCCACTGAGGCCACAGTCCGCCCTGACCGGCCGTGGGGGTGCAGACCAGGGCTCCCGAGGGAGACTCGCGCCATTTCAGTAGAGATCTCCCCAGTGTGAAGGAGGCCGACCTTCACCCCCGGCCTCCGTGTCCTCCACAGGACAGACTCCGGCTCACCGCGTGGCTGGCTATGCCCAGACCTCTGGCTGGCCGTCCGTCCGTCCATCCCTCTGTCCTTAGCTCTTATTTTTAGGAAGATATGCCTTCTTGGGAGGGGAGATCTGCATCTCCTCTTTACTAAGTCAGCATTCAAAGTTGGGGGCCACCACGAGTCCAGTGGGGAGCAAGAGGGCGGGGTCTTCTTGGAGCTGACCCCCAAGGACGCGGCTACAGGGGGAGGAGAGTTGACCCATGTCTTGATGGGAAGGGCTGAGATGGGAAACTGGGGGGCGTGGGGGGGGGACTGGGAACGAGGCAGGAGAGTTGGGAGACCCCGGAGGAACTGGTGCTCAGCCTGAATACCTGCCACAAAGATTGGTCCAGAATGGTCTACCCGATTGTTTTTGATTTTGTGCCGGTCCTGGGGCTCAAACTCTGGGCCTGGGCGCTGTCCCTCAGCTCTTCAGCTCAAGGCGGGCGCTCTACCACTTGAGCCACAGCGCCACTTCTGGTTTTCTAGTGGTTTATTGGAGATCAGAGTCTCACGGACTTTCCTGCCTGGGCTGGCTTTGAACCGTGATCCTCAGATCTCAGCCTCCTGAGGAGCTAGGATGACAGGCGTGAGCCACCGGCCGCCTGGCAAATTCTAGACTTTTTGAGTGCAGTTGGGTTGAAGCATGGAAAGCAGAAAGGTTGGTGATCTAACTTGGTATTTAGTCCCGTGTGTGTGTGTGTGTGTGTGTGTGTGTGTGTGTGTGTCTGTGACGGGTCGGGGAGGCTCTGGGAACACAGGCCTGCAGGGTGAGCAGCTCCCGGCAGCGTTCATTAGAGCGAGCAGGGTTGGTAAGAATGGGGGGGATCGCAGCCCGTGGACTCGCGCGTGGGCTGGCGGTGAGAATGGGAGGCGCAGGGGCGGGGCCTGTCCTGACAGCGGGAATCAGGACATTGTCGGCACAGGGGGACCCCCCCCCCCACAGGCAGGACACGGTCGGGACACGGCCCACCACGCTCATGCCACCACGGGAGAAAGCAGGAGGAGGAAGCCTGGGCCCCCCACTCCGCGTCCAGTGCGGCGGAAGTCTTGTTTATCGGGGTGCAGAAGGGCCCTTTGGGACCAGCGAGTGGAAGGTCATCGCTGACCTTGAGACGGAGATGAAGCAGACACCGTGGCCCCCGGCCCGGGGACAGGAGCCGTCGATCCTCCGGCTCCCGTGGGGGGGAACAGCGTCATCCATCCCCCGAGCCCTCCTCTCCTAAGCAGGCCGGGTGTCTTTATCCCTGATCAGACTTCGAACGCCCCTGGCCGCTGCTTTCTTCTGGACTTGCTTCGTCTTGTAGGATTTCTTCTTCACTTGTTTTGGGGTGGGGTCCGTCCACGCGCTTTTATTCCCCTTCATCCAAAATGCTTCATTAAGTCGGGCGCTAGTAACTCACGCCTGTCATCCGGGCCCCTTAGAGGAGGCTGAGATCTGAGGATCCCAGTTCAAGGCCAGCCCGGGCAAGGGAAGTCCAGGAGACTCTTTAATCACCAAAAAGCCACAAGTGGATATGACACAAGGGCTGGAGCACCCGCAGCCGGGGCCCTGCCAGTCACCCTGCCTCCCTCCACTCCTGACGGGAACGTCTCCGTGTTCTTGATGTTTGCTGATACTGGGGCTTGAACTCGGGACCGGGGCGCTGTCCCCGAGCATTCTCACTCAAAGCTAGATCCTCCCACCTGAGCCGCAGCTCCCCTTCCAGCTTGCTTGCTTTATTTGGTGCTTCACCGGCGTTAAGAGCCCCGCAGGCTTTCCCGCCGTAGCTGGCTTCGAACCGCGATCCTCCGGACCTCAGCCTCCAGAGCAACTCAGATGGGGCACACGCCGCTGGGGCTGGCTTTGGATTGTGCTTCTGTGTGTCTCTCTCTGTGACTTCTCAGACTGCCTCCTTCGGTTCTGTTCCGGTTGTTTCTGCCGGCTGAGCCGCCCTCCCGCCCCGTGTTCCCAGTTCCCGTGTGGTCTCCGGGCCCGCGGGAGGCCCGTCTGGGCTCGTTCCCGGTTCTCATCAGCTGTGTGTGACCCGGGCCTGTGCTCAGTCTCTCTGCTCCTCCATTGCCTTCTCCCCCAAGTGTAGGCGTCCCACGGCCGTGGCGTGGGCTGTGAAGATGGAGGGAAATCCCACGCAGGGCGCGGTGGGAAGGCGGCCGAGGAGGCGGCAGGGACTGAACGGGAGGCATTGTCGCCCAGCCGCCCGGGGCTGGGGAGACCCGGTCACCTCCTCGCTACTGAACTGATGAGAGGAAGCGGAGCACCGGCATTTGAGCGGCGCCACTCGTCTATGAGCGTGTGCACGTGTGCGTGCGCGGCCTTCCTCCTGGTGGCTGGGTTTTGTTGTGTGTGCGCGTGCGTGCATGTGCGTGCTGTCTGCCGGGACGTCAGCTCTTAGGAGAGGCCGCCGTTTGGGTGGCCGGGCCTCAGACCTGTAAAGAGCCTTAGAATGCTCAGTTTCACCGCGCACCGGGTTCGCTTGTTGGTTTGTTTTGCCGAAAGGGCTCTGCGTGCTGTAAACCGAGCCGCCTTCCCGCCCCCCCCCCCTGCCCCCCCCTTCTGCGCCACCCCAGCTACCTCAGACCTGGCCGCTCCCCACTAATGAGGGCCCTGGTGAGTTAACAGAGTTCATCAAGGCACGGTGAAAAGTAAGCAAAGGGAATATTTGGATAATGGAAAATTCTGGCATTAACCCCCCCCCCACACACACACACACACACACACTGGAAGAGTAGATGAAGGTAGCAAGCCAGGGACAGACTCCTGTACTCCACGGAGATCTGTGGGTTGGTTAAATAAAGTTCCCGCCTGCCCGCCCCCCCCTCCCTCCCTCCCTCCCCCGCCCTCCCTCCTCCCCTTCCCCCTTCCTTACTTGCTCTCCTTTTGGTGAGTTTTGTTTAGACCATCACCAGCCTTAACGGTAGCTCTGCTCTCATCTGCCCTCATCGTCTGACAACTAGGAGGAATGATGGGAGGCAGCGCACGGCCTGGCTCCGGGTGTTGCCCCCGGCTGCGGCCTGGCTCCGTGCTGGGGCCCTGAGATCGAGCCCCAGCAGAGCTACAGCAGGCGAAGCGAAGGCTTTCAGTGCCGCGGCCGGCCGGGGTCCAGGCGCGCACCCGGTCACCGTCTGGGTTTGGAGCCATCTCCTGTCGTTGGTTTAGTTTGCGACTTTGTCCTTGATCTCATGGGACACAACTGGGATTTAGTCAGCCCTCCGCGCAGACTTTGAACTCGGTCACGTATTTGAGTTCCCAGAGGCCAAACTCCACACCAGCACCGACCCCTGCTTTCTTGACGCTCTGAGCATTTGAGCCCCATGAAGCATTTACTCGTCCCTCTGAGGTATATGCCAGGGACCCCCGCTTTGGGCAGGGGTACGGAGCTTTACTCGTCTGCTACTTTTGAGGCAGGGCGGTGGCTTCTAGCCGTGGTTTGCATATTCGTTTTGACACAGATGGACGGCATCTGGGGAGAAGGCCCAAAGCGGCGTAGCACGCCTGCCTTAGCTTCGACCTTGAGTAGCTTCTTACCATTTATTCCCATGACGGTTAAGAAGCTACTTTGATCTTGTTTTTATTATTATTATTAATTTTTTTTGCCAGTCCTGGGGCTTGAACTCAAGGCCTGGCCACTGTCCCTGAGCTTCTTTTGCTCAAGGCGAGCGCTCTACCACTTGAGCCACAACGCCACTTCTGGCTTTTTTTTTCCCTGTGTGGTACTGAGGAATCGAACCCAGGGCTTTATCCATGCTAGGCGAGCGCTCCACCACCGAGCCCCACTCCCCAGTCCACTACTTGATCTTGTCCGGTCTTTGCTCACGTGGGGTGCCAATTCTAAAACTCCCTGTGGGTCGCTCTTCATGATGCAGATCCTTGCGTGGAAAAGCTCTCACGCCGGGAAGAGAGGGCTACCGCAGCGTGCCCCCTGTGCGGGAGGAGAGGCGGGAGGGCTGCTCTCTCTAGGGGTACGCACTCTCTAGGGATGCGCTGTCGGCTTGAACGCCAGCGTTACAGCTTGAACCTGCAGTGACTGCTGCAGGTGGTAATGCGGCCGTTGGCTCTGCTGAAGGAGGATCGTGGTGTTCTTTGTGAGCGTGGCAGTCAGCGGTCCACGTGTCCTGACTCCAGGAGATACCCAGCCAGTAAGTGTTGGTGCAGACTTTCCAAAGCTAAGTTATAGAATAGAAAGAAAGCCCTGGCCGGGTGCCGGGGGCTCACGCCTGTCATCCTAGCCACTCAGGAGGCTGAGATCTGAGGATCGCGGTTCAAAGCCAGCCCAGGCAGGAAAGTCCCTGAGACTCTTATCTCGAATCAACCACCAGAAAACCAGAAGGAGCGCTGTGGCTCAAGTGGTTAAGAGCCCTAGACTCCAGCACATAAAGCTCAGGGACAGCGCCCAGGCCCTGAGTTCAAGCCCCACGCCCGGCAGAAAAATCTCTTGATATCTTTTCAAAAGATTAAAAATAAGCACCGGCAACATTGTATTATGCATGGAAGCTATTTTTTCCCCATTTCCTTGATTTGGTATTCACAGATCCTAACAGGAATTTTGTTTTTTTTTTTTTTCAAGTTACTTTGAAAAGGCTTCCCCTTCCCCGCGCCGCCCCTTTCTCTCCAGCCTGTCTGATCCGCACGCTTGTGTATCCTTTCTGACAAGTGTTCTTGTTGGATATTGGCTCTTGGCTGGGTCCCTCGAGGGGGTTCGTCACTTTGGGGAGCGGGCGTCCGGCCCACGGCTGTCACGTTCATGGTCTTGCCTGGTCCCGCGCTGTGTCCTGGGATTGCTTTGGTCGTAGCTGCTTGGGAACGATTGAGCCGTTGTGTGGATCGCAATGCTGTTTTACCCACGGTGTCCAGGATCCAGTCCCCGGAGCCTGTGTCGGGACCGCCCCTGCACAGACCCCAGCCGGCCGGTGGAGGACAGGCGGTAAGCCCGCCGAGGGCCGGCTCTGCTCCTGGAACAAGAACACGGCCCAGCCGGGCACCCGTGGCTCACGCCTGTCATCCTAGCCACTCAGCAGGCTGAGATCTGAGGATGGCGGTTCAAGGCCAGCCCGGGCAGGAGAGTCGATGAGACTCTGATCTCCAATGAACCACCAGAAAACCGGACGTGGCGCTATGGCCCAAGTGGTAGAGCGCTCGCCTGGAGCTGAAGAGCTGAGGGACAGCGCCCAGGCCCAGAGTTCAAGCCTTTAGTACCAGCACCAAAACAAACCCCAAATACAAACACAGCCGTTGCGTGGACTTGGCGTTGGGTTCGCCCCGGGGGGGGGGGGGGTTCGGGGGTCCCCCAGCGGCGGTGCCGGCGCTGCTCCCCCAGGAGCAGCGTTTCCACACCAGTGCCTGGTTTTCACCTGGGAATACTCCAGGGGAAACACGGGCTGTGTTTTGTGCGTTCTCCTCCCGGCAGGAGTCCCCGTCCGCCTCCCTCCTTTCTGTGTGTGTGTGGGGGGGACTGAGACTCGAGGGGGCGCGTGACCCGCGGGCCCACAGAAAGGTGCGGGAGGCTCTGGGGAAAGCCTGGTGGGAAGAGACGAGGCCAGGACGGGGAGACGGGGCTCGGGGCGAACGGGGCTTTAACCCCGTGGGTCGGGGACAGGAATCGTCAGCCCTGCGCCACCCCGGCTCACACGTAGAATACAAGTCCCGAGGGGAGGGGGCAGAGACGCAGGTGTTTAAAAAGCACCCACACTCACGCCTTCCTCCCGGCCACGCAGGAGGCCGAGAGCTGAGGATTGTGATCTGAGGCCAGCCCGGGCAGGGAAGTTCGTGAAACTCTTATCCCCAGTGAGCCAGCCAAAAGCCAGAAGTGGAGCTGTGGCTCAAGTGGTAGAGCACCAGCCACGAGTGAAAAAGCCAAGTGAGAAGAGCTCTGGTACACCCACGCGTGTGCACACGCACACTCATCAGCACACGTGGCACCTTAACACATCCTAAGTGAACAGTGAGCGTTCCCGCTCTCCCTTAGTCTTACACCATTGGTTGTTGGTGTCAGTCGTGGGGCTTGAACTCTGGGCCTGGGTGCCGTCCCTGAGCTCTTCAGCTCAAGGCGAGTGCTCTACCACCTGAGCCACAGCGCCACTTCCGGTTTTCTGGTGGTTCATGGGAGAGAAGAGTCTCACAGACTTTCCTGCCCAGGCTGGCTTTGAACCGCGATCCTCAGATCTCAGCCTCCTGAGTAGCTGGGATGACAGGCGTGAGCCACTCGCGCCCGGCTTCTTACACCATATTTTATTAAGCAACTATGAGAGCCCTGGTAAGGTTCGCAGAGCCCAGGGGCTAGAAAGTTCCTAAGGTGGAGGCGGGGGGGGGGGGGGTGTTCCATGTCAAGGAAATTGAACCACATTTCTTCTAGAAGCAAGGACTCGGGGTGGAGGAGACAGATGCACGGTTAGTCAGAGTAAAGTTTGGAACCTCAGCCCCAGCTCCACCCCCACCCCAGTCTCCTTGTGGTTGACGATAAAGTTTTATTGGCACACAGCCTTGCACGCCCAGTGTGCGCCTTGTACCTTCCCACGCTCCCACTTCAGCAGCAGGAGCGGCGGCCGCTGTGAGTGCGAGTGTTGGTTCTCGTGTTGGCATCGATGACCCGTCAGGATCTGAGAACAGGATCGCGGGGAAAGGCCACGCTTCGTGTCCCGGGAACCTGGGTGCTCGGGGTCCATCTGTGCTGTTGTCGCCCAGAAAACAAGCCCCAGGGCGCCCTCTCCTCGCCGGGCATCCCCTTCTAGAAACTTCTGTGCGGGTCACATCGTCGGATCTATCCAGGCCCGGCCTCTGCCTCTGAGCGCTCTTGGCATCGGGTTAGCGGGTCCTTTGTTTAGGAAACAGCTGGAGAGCCCTAAAGTTCTGGCCTTTGCCTGCTGCTCTCGGCGTGTGGCCGGCGGGGTTCACAGGGCAGGGGTTGGGTTCCTCGGAGAAACGCCGCCGAGGGGTGGGGCAGGTGTGAAGTGCTCAGGACGTAATGGTGCTCACCTGGGGGGGGGGCGGGCGGAGGAGGGGGTTTTGGGGGGGGGGGGTCACTCTCGGCCTATGTCGTCCTCCGGCGATTGGGCCTCTGGGCGTACACGGGGAGTTTTCCCACTGATTTCCCCGTGACGGCGTGTCCGGCGAGTCTGGCCGCTCTTCGCTGTGGTCTTCCAGATGCTGGGAAGACCAGCTCGGCCTTTATGCGGAAAGACGGGAGGTGTGAGGGGGACATGCCCAGCATTTATAACTCTGTGGAGGACATGGCGTGGCATAAGTATTGATCGCTATCAATACAACTTAACTCATCAAGGAAACCCGCACCGGCCGCCAGTAGCTCCTGCTTGGACTCCTAGCTACGCAGGAGGCTGAGATCGGAGAATTGAGGTTCGAAGCCAGCTAGGGTGAGACTTTTTTTTTCTTTCCCTTTTTGGTCCGTTGTAAGGTTTGAACTCCGGGCCTGGGCGCTGTCCCTCAGCTCTTCAGCTCCAGGCGAGGGCTCTACCACTTTGAGCCACAGCGCCACTTCCGGTTATCTGGTGGTTCGTTGGCCATCAGAGTCTTCATGGCCTTTCCTGCCCGGGCTGGCTTCGAACCGTGATCCTCGGATCTCAGCCTCCTGATTAACTAGATGACAGGTGTGGGCTACCGGGTCCTAGCTCCGTGAGACCCTTATCTCCAGTTCACCTCCCCCCCAAAAAGCCAGAAGAGGTGAGGGGCAGCGCCCAGGCCCCCGCGTGAGCCCAGGACTGACCCACACCGAAGAAACCTTGCACAACATCGAGGCCCTTCTGTGGGAAAGCACTCGTGGAGTACGGGAGACGCTTGCTCCCGTAGCCACGCAATTCCACTTCTTACTCGGGTGGAAATTCACAGAGCTGAGTCGGGGTTGGACCCTCCGCTCCGTGGTGACCCGGGCTCTGTCCCGCGTGGGAAGGCAGCTGTGACTTTTCTTCTGGACCGTTGGAGCACAGCCGTTCCATTTTCTCCCTCCGCGGTGACCGTACCCCCAGTCGCTAGGTCTCGAACACTCGGGGTGCTCCGCTGACGTTCCCGTCGACGAGGGCATTGCTTCCCTGCGAATCTCCCCCCGACCCCCGTGACCTCCCTCGCCACTGTGGGTTCCAGGAGGCTGCGGCGCCGAAGCCATGTTTATCCATAATTAATCGTTCCCATAAAGCATGTCTTATTTAGTCCTTCTCATCCGTCTCCCGGGAGCGTCCGGGAGGAGCCGCGGGGACGGGACAGGAGCCAGCACTCAATTACCCACGAACGTGGAGTGGGGGGGGGGGCAGGACAGCCGCCTGAGGCCTCCCCCCCCCCCCCCCCGGCGCGTGACGCACTGGTGGGAAGAGCTCTGGTCACGTGTGCACCGTGTGCACCCCCCCTCGCTCCGCGCGGCTCCTCTACCGCCACCCTGGCGGGGTCCACAAGGATTCTGGGCCTCGCTGGAAAGCCCCTGGCTGTGTGACACCAATCATCCGTCCGTCCGTCTACCATCTATATCTATTTATCATCTTTCTACTGTCATCTATCATCTGTCCATTTATCTGTCAATCATCTGTCACCCGTCCATCTATCCATTTATATCAATCATCATCTACCATCCATCTGTCCATCCATCTGTCCATCCACACCCCTCCACCCACCCATTCCTCTACAGTGCTAGAGCTCAACTCCAGCACTTGCATGTCACCCCCTTTGAGCCGTCTGCCTTTGGGTTCGGCTCCAGCCGCCCCCCTTCTTCTGGACAAGCCTTTCTGACCATACAGCCTGGCACATGCATTGCTCCTTCTTATTAGCATCCTGAGTTAGTAGTAATTCTAAGTAGCGCACGATGCGCGGCGGCGGCAATGTTACAGGTGACATTTGTTCGGCGCTGACGGCGCTGATGGCGATGTCCTCTTTGGACAGCTTAGGGAAGCGGGGTCGATCTCTCACTGAACAGAGTGAAGCGACTGTCTGTAAACCTCGCGCTGAGGCGGGAGGTGGGCGCTCCAGTACATGAACCACTTCATTGTTTCTGGGTCTCCGGTCCAGGCCGGCTGTCCAGACGGGATCGAAGTGATGGGTCCATGACATCTGATGGAAATCTCGTTTCTGCTAGAAGAATTCCGTCTCTCCTTCTCCCCACTGCCAAATGTGCACTGTGCCGTAATTGACTTTCCTTTGATTTCAGATTTGTATGTATCGTTCGCGAATGTGAAAAGCACGTATCCTCAGGACCCCACTGGTTGTGGGTTGTTGCTTTTAACGTGGGTTGTTTTTTGACAGGTTTCCAATTACACGTGTTCAAAAGAAAACAGGGAATTGGAAACATTCTTGCCATCGGAAAGATGGAGTCAAGATCTATTTTTTCCCCCTCTCATGGTTAATCTCTGTGTCTCTAGTGTAAGTCACCAACCCACAGATAGAGAAGGACACACACATCTCCACAGGACCCAGCGGGGGGGGGGGGGGGGCGTGCTGCGTGTGACACTCGGGGAACGGTCCCTGCGCTCTGCCCGCGGGTTCTTTGGCCTTGGACGGGTTGCAGGTTTCTGTTTGATTGACCCACCGGGGCGTGCGGTTCTTCTTCTGGACAGGGAACCCCCTTCGGGTTTTACCGTCCACCGTCCGTCCTTCTTGTACCCTTCCTGGAACAGCGCTTGTCAAACACTTCCTGGCTAACGCATTCCTCATGGTGTGGGGCGCGTGCGGCCTAGTGTGCGATGTAGTGGAGCCCTAAAACACGGTTCTGATTTTAAATCCAACAACACAGACTCAGACTATTTATTTAAAAAGAGCAGCAGCAAGCAGCCCTGCCCACCAGTGCTGGCCCATAGCCGTGAGTCCTCGGCCCCAGTTCAGACTCGGCCTTGGCTATGTCCTCTTACTCTTGCAGGAGCGATCGCCGCGGAGCGGCAGCCTTCCCCATCCTCACACAAAAGAGCGTCCGGCTTGCATCACGCTAGCCTCGAAGGCTCAGACGAAACAGATAAAACCAGCTAAACACACGCACGCACCACAGAACCGCTCCGTGGGGTTTGCTCTTAGGACCTTGGCCCTCCGTGCCCCACGCTTCCGGGGTGCGCTCCCAGTTGCCAAGAGAGAGGGAGCGTTGGAGCTTGAAGAATCCCTCTGGCGGCCTCCTCCCCAGCCTGCACCCCAGCAGCGCCCCGGGCACTGTGTAGGAGAAAGGAAAGCAGAAAGGCTGCCAGGAAAGCCCAACACGGAGCCCTGCACCCCAGAAGTGGCTGCGCTCCAAGGCTAGCCCGCTCCAAGGCTAGCCCGCTGCGGGGTCCTGAGCCTGAGAGGTTTCCCACTTGCTTTTCCTCCCCCGTGTGTGCATCAGCACTGGAGAAGTGCACTCGACGGCCCCGTACTTGGCACGCACGCACGCCCAGGCCCTTGGAATGCCACGCCCCCCCCCCCCCCCCCCCCCCCCCCGCGGGGCGCCCCTCTCTCCAGTGCTTATTTTTTGTTTTGGCCCGGAATCCTATTCTGGATGGGTAGCTGACTTCATTTATATTTTTATGACAGCTTTTATTTTTGTACCTATCTCTGACATTATTTTGACTGCATAATCTTTTTTTCCCCTCCCTCCCTCCCTCCCTCCCTCCCTCTCTCTCTCTCTCTCTCTCTCTCTCTCTCTCCCCCCCCCCCTTATTTTGGGTGATGTCTTCCAAACTTCAGCTCCTCCTGTAGCAGCTTTGCTGGTGTATGTATTTTTTCAATTTGCTTATCTTTAGCCAGCGTGGATTGTAGCGATGTTTACGGGGCTCAGGATTCCCGCCGCTCCTTTGCACAGGGCAGGGACCCCGGGGGAGCTTCCTTCCGTCTGTGTTTGGCTTCTACGGGGTGCTTTTAGCATCTGGGAGCTTGCATTTCCTCCATATTGGTTTTTAACCATCTAGATAGAAATACCTCTGGAATTTAGACAAAGGTCTGCACCTATAACTTCTGAAATTGAGATGGCTCTGTGTGCACCCCCTTTCCCCCGTCCCCCCTCCCATCACAGGCGTTGGTGGGTCCCCGTGATTTTGACTGCGGTCTGTGCACCAGACTTTGTGCTGGGCCTGGATCCCGCAGTGCTCTTCCCTGACTCCGCTGGGCAGGCTTGATTCGGTTTCTTCTTGCCCTGTACTTTGCTCACGATGGGACCACGAGGTCGCCGCGTGGCCTCCATCCTCCCTCAACTCCTCTCCTTGCGTGTGGCCACGCCGTCCGTCCAGCTGCGGTGGACACAGCTTCCCCAGCCCAACCACGCCGGCAGGACAAGGCCCTGAAACTCTTGAGCCTCCGTTGTATGGCCTCTAAAGTGAGGTCAGAAGGAACACGATCCCCTGATTGAAATAACACACCATCATCACCGCATGTCTTACACAAGTCCGTGAGTGTGTGTGTGGGGCCACGTGGGAAGCTAAGCACACTGGAAAAACAGCTCCCAAATTTCCCCGTGGACTGTCTGCCACAGGGGTTCGGATATCTCGGAGAAAGCCCACGCGAGAACGTGGTCGATTTCTGCACCCATGGTGCGTCCAGCATCACGTGGCAAATGTGTGTCGATAATGTGCTCTGGCCCCAGAGGTAGAAGGTGGCCGAGTACCTGGGACGTTAGATGTGACATTGTAGAAATCGTCGCCTACATGGAGGAGAAGCGTCCGTCTGCTTTATAAACGTTTGGTTTCTCTCTCGCCCCTCCCGGCCCCTGCCACACGGGGTACACGCTGGAGGCCCCCAACTTTGATTCCTGGGTTTCCGCGAAACTCCTGTGGTAACCGCGGTGCCGTTCTTTCCCTCGCTGGTGTTTTAATTAGACTCTTACGAGGGCAAACGTGATCATAATTGTGAATTGGCTTTTAGCTGGCTTTGTAAGTCCTTAAAATAACTAACGTGATCGCAGCACACGTTAGCGAGGTAGCCGTGTGCTTCCAGTGAGACTGTACAGAGCTTTTAGACAGTCATTTTGGGTTACATTTTTGGAATCAGCTGAGTTTGTTCCTGTTTAACTATGGCTTCAAGACTTCATGGATTTCCTGTCATTTATAATCTCTACCCCCTTCTGAAGAATGGTTGGAAAATGCTCACCAGAATGTATAGGGAGTTAAAAGAAGCCAGTGAAGAATTCGCAAGAAAGCAGGTGTGGAAGGCCTCAGTTGTATTCCCTTCCGTCTCCTTTTCCACCTGTTCCGGCCTCTGCCGTCCGTGGCCTTGGTTTCTGTGTCCTCCTCTTACTCGGTCTTTGATTAGTTCAGGTTCTCACTTATTGGAAAACCACCTGACCCAGTACCGAAGCGAACGGCTCCGAATGAAGCGGGGCTTGTTGGGAGCGATGTGACCCAGCCCTCTACCCGTCCAGCGGGAGACAGACTCTTCCCGAAGGATGAGAGAGTCCAGCACCGGGCTCTTCAGCTGCAGCAAAGCGGAATCACGTGCTGGGCGCGTGCTGGTGGAGATTCTGCAGTGGAGCCGAGCCATGCGTGGCATGGCTCCCTGCGATACCAGCGCTGCTTTTCCAGACAGTGCAGGGGGTGGGAGGCAGTACTCCATCTCCATCTTTCCATCTTGAAGAGACGATTTGCCCAAATTCCTACGCACTGTGAGCGTCATCACCCCGTTATCAGTGTATAAAGTACCCTAATAGTAACACCGGGCACCGGCGGCCCGGCTGCAGGAAGCTGAGAAAGCGGTCCCAGTTCTGGAGCTTCAACTCAGGGCCTGGGCGCCGTCTCTGAGCTTCTATTTGCTCCAGGCTAGCGCTCTACCACTTGAACCACAGCGCCACTTCCAGCTTCTTCCATTTATGTGGTACTGAGGAATCGAACCCAGGGCTTCATGCATGCGAGGCAAGCACTCTACCACTGAGCCACCTTCCCAGCCCAGGAGTCGATTTTAATTAGGCCTTAAGAGCAGCAGAACATGCATGTGCGCTAACCTCAACGGTCACTGGATGCAGACGGGTAATCCTAAGATTTTGGTTCTTGTCTTCTTCCGAGGAGAGAAGCCACAGAAACACATTGCATTAGCCAATCATAACCATTTTTCTTCCCCAAACAGGTATAGGTTTGGCATCATCTCCCAGTGCGGATGTTATCTGTCATGGCCAGCTCTTCTTCATCCTCCTCCCCGGCTAATTTTCCCATTTCTCCATCACAGGTGATCGTTTAGCCCATCTATCCCTCTTGGGGTACATTCCGCTGGTCCCTTTATCCAGGGTCAACAGTATGGGCATTGCCACATGATAATTATGTAAGGCTGATATTATTTACTATTTTTGTAGATGAGCCCAGAGAAGTTGAGAGGGATTAAGTATGCTACCCAAACCACTCAGCTGCTAAGCGGTGAAGCTAAGCCTCCGCTCCAAAACATGTGTGCCTTTCCCATGAGTCACACGGGCAGACATTCTCGACAGTTGGTTGATGTTTGAAAGACACACACAACAACAACAAAAATACCCACCCAGAAATAACTCAGCCGCTCAACGGGTATTATACTTGAAATTCCATTCATTTTGAATTACTGACTGCTCCCTCATGAAGTGCTAAATAAGTTATTCTTTATCCTTTATAGATCCTTATGTAAAACTTCAGTGCATGGTAAATTAAGTATGTCGTGTTTCCGACTACTTAACTGACAGAAGACCCAGCTGAGCTGGGCTGAAGCACTTCCCACGGGCTCTGTGGTTGTCGGCATCGTGGTAGCAGGGCTGGCAGCCCTCAGTTCTATGGGGCTTTTTGCAGGATGGTCTCAGACATCTCATTTATTTAGAGCTGGAAGAAGGGATGAGAGGAGGGTATACAACCATGTTTATCATTTATATCCCACAAAGCAGACGGTCCAGGAAGCCCTCCATCAACCTTTGCTTTGAACTTCCAGCGAGAACCGTGTCAGATGGCAGCACGTAGCTGCAAGGGAGTCGGGGAGTGGTGGGGGGGGCTTTTCTGTGGTGGAGGTGGGGAAGGATGGACGGAAGTTGGGGAAAATCGGGGGTGCTGGCCACTGAGGAGCCTTGCTCTGAACAGAAGAGGTATGTTCCGTTCATGTTTCAGCAGCTCCAGAGATAGCAGACGGCGTCATTGCCATTTCACAGACCAGGGGAAAACCAAGTCAGCAGAGTTCAGGTAGCTTCCCAAGGTTGTGTGACCAGTGTGGCTTACCTAGCGTGTGAGCTCCGATTTCTTACACTCAAGAATTTTTTTTCCCTTCTTCTCCCAGAGGAGAAGTAGACACTTCAGCAATAGATACTGCACTGATGATGTCCAGTCCTTTCTCCTCAGCAGCAGAAAACAAATTCAGGGCCCCAGAAAGCCAGTAATTGGGAGAAAAGCTAGTGGGTGGTTGGTGAGGGCCTGGAGACCCCGGCTCTCCTCCTTTCTTCCCATTATACTCAGGATTGGCGAGGTCTTTACAGCCTCTGCAGGCCCAGCGCCTTTCTGTGGGTTTGAACCGAGGCCCTTGGAGGAAATCTCAGCAGAACTTTCCCATCAAACCTCTCCTTGTCTGTTTTTCTGGCAATGGTGGCCTAACTTCCTGGCCGGCTGCGTCCCAGAAGTGTGTTTTGGTAAAGAAAAGAACTCATTATTCGCCTTGTTATGTAGCCTTTTATTCTTATTCCATCCAGAACTTAATCTCCAAGGAAAAGGACCATTTCTTCTCTTTTGTTTTTTCTTCTTCTGACTAACTCTGGGTAGTTTAGGTATATATTTGGGGTTCATTTTGGATGAGCCTGGAGATTAATCCCGGGTATTTTTGTTCGGGATCGTTGACGTCACACTGTATTAAAGCCAAACTTGGAGGTGCCTGGTTCTGTGAGTCTTCCTCCACAGTGCAGCGTCCGCAAGGCCCCGTCCACAGCTTCCCATCAAAACAGAAATGGAAATAGAAATAGAAATGACTTTTTCTTTCTGTAGCTGTTTAGCCTCAGACCCGGGGAGTCTTTCTGATCTTTGTATCCACAAGATCTTCTGGGAGAAGCATTCATTAAATGAATGTTTAAGAAAGGGGGGGGGGGTGGGGAGAGCTGGCTTTTATTGAATATCGGTTTAAAGGTTAACCAAGAAATCTTATTTATTTTTTTTGGTCCGTGCTGTTGAGAATGGTTATGTAACGTGATGGTTCAAGGTTTTGCCTCGGTAAGCAGACTATTTTAGCCATCAGTTGGATTCGTGCGCTGGACTCTGTCGTTGATCTCGTTAGCCAGGGCTCTGGTTTTGCGCAGGCAGCCCGTGTGAAAGCATCTGAATGCCGGTTGACCTCATCCGTTCTCTTCTTCCTTCCTTTAAACGGTTTTCCTCGGAGTTATTGTCATCCGCTTGATTCTCACGATTCCAGAATAAACACGTGACGGATTATTTAGCTAAAAGCCTTCCCGCGTCTGGGTCCCAATGTCTCCTGAGTGACTAGACCACCCTTCAGAGGGCTTCTACACCTGTCCAGCACAAATAGACTTCCCCCTCTTCATAAGGCTGGCCCCCGGGGTGGCACCCGAATTGCCTTTAAAAAGATAGGTGCTCACTGGGCTGTCCCCTTTCGTCGCGTGTAATTCTTTAGTATTTTGTTCGTCATCATATAGTTCCATTTGGGGGACATGGATGATGTGTTTTGCCCATTTCCCTACTAGCTGATCCACGCTTTGGCTGATGGGAAAGCGGCGATGTACGAAGAGTTCCCTGGCTCGCGCGATGGTACCAGTTCTGAGGGCGTGGGACACCGGGATTCCTGCGCCCCTGGGGAACCCTGGGGTTGGGAGTTCGCCTGCAGGCAGATTAGGGGGGCAGCCAGGCGCCCCAACAGCAGCCCAGCCAGGGGAGCGAGCAGAGGAGGGGCTGGGAAAAATAAAGTCAGTGAGAGGAAAGGGCCTGACAGAGGGCAGGAGGCCGGTCCTGGGTCCTGGACTTGAACCGCGATCCTCAGATCTCAGCCTCCAGCTTCCTGAGTAGCCAGGATGACAGGCGTGAGCCACCAGCGCCCAGCGCTAGGCACATCTTTATTTTTTGGTCAGTCATGGGGCTTGAACTCAAGACCTAGGTGCTGTCCTTGAGCTCTTTTGCTCAAGGTTGGCGCTCTACCACTTGAACCACAGCACCACTTTTGGTTTTCTGGTGGTTCACTGGAGATCAGAATCTCACGGACTTTCCTGCCCTGGGCTGGAAACCCCAGATCTCAGCTTCCTGAGTAGCTAGGAAGATAGGTGTGAGCCACCAGTGCCCGGCACTGGGCACTTCTTGACCGGTGACCTGGGAAGGTCACCTGTGGTCCCCAGAACAATGGGCCAGGGGAGGGACACCTCTCTCGGTACTGTGCTTAGAATCTGCTGCATGGAGCGTAATCAATGGGCGTCTTGGTGATTCTTAGCCCTTTGCAGACAAGCAAAACTGGGTGGTATGTCTCCGGCGAGGGTGTGCTGGCTGGCTGTCACCTCGAAGGACGGGAGGAGGTGTCAGGTTAGCCCCGAGGGAGGGCCCCGTTGGAATAACACAGGGCAGAGTCCCTGCCCCCGCCCGGACCAGTGGGCCGTGCACCTGCCGGCAGCGCCTGCGCGTTCCCGTCCACAGCGGGGCCCGGGGCCCAGAGTGTGACATCCTTCCTGCCCCGCGTGGGCGCGCCGCTGGCATCGCAGTGGCCAGGGCTTCCGCACACGTGGGCTGCAGCGTGCCAGGCCGCTTGGCACCTGTGGCTTCCTGGCCCCGGGTGCCAGGAGACTCCACGCAAGCCAGCAAGGCAGCTGGAACAGCCACCGGACATTGCTGGTGTTTTGTGGACTGCCGGGCCCTGGTGGGCTTGGCCCCACATGGGAAGATGAAAGAGAAAGACAGAAAGACGTTCTTTGCTCTGTCTGTCTGTCTGTCTGTCTGTCTGTGATCTTTCTCTGTTTCTCACATTTGCTTTTCTTTAACTGTGGGACAATGAAGGCCTGGGCCGAGGACTCTGTTCAAGGAAGCCGGCTTGAAAGCCCATTCATGATCAAAGGCCAGGCAGGGGGGGACCTGGAAGAGTCAGGATGGAAGCCGGGCGCCGGTGGCTCACGTCTGCAGTCCCAGCTCCTCAGGAGGCTGAGAGCCGAGGATCCTGGTTTGAAGCCAGTCCAGGCAGAGAAGTCCATGAGGCTCTTCATCCAGTGAACCACCAAAAAGCCGGAAGTAGAGGTCTAGCTTCAGAGGAAGAGCATTAGGCTTGAATCAAAAACCTAAGTAACAGTGCCCAAGCCCTGAGATCAAGCCCCAGGACCGGCATAGGTACACACACACACACACACACACACACACACACACACACACGCACAGTAAAAAAACCGGAGAGCAACAGGAAACTGGAAGAAGGCATTCCTGCCACATTTTATTGTGGTCTCCTGTGATTTTTTTAAAATTTTATTTTGTCGGTCGTGGGCTTGAACTCTGGGCCTGGGCGCTGTCTCTGAGCTCTTCAGCTCAAGGCGAGCGCTCTACCACTTTGAGCCACAGCGCCACCCCTGCTTTTCTGGTGGTTCGTGGGAGATCGGAGTCTCACCGACTTTCCTGCCCCCCCCCACCCCCCCCCCCCCCCGGGCTGGCTCCGAGCCGCGATCCTCAGATCTCAGCCTCCCGAGGAGCTGGCACGGCAGACGCGAGCCACCGGCGCCCGTGGGATTTTTCTCTGGCTTCGTTTTTCTCTGACTGCACGTGCGCGCGGCCGCGTGGCCGGGCTGACCCTCTGCTCTGTCTTGACAGCTGTTCATGGTGGACAACGGCGCGGACGACTGGAGAATAGCCATGACCTACGAGCGCATCCTCTTCATCTGCCTGGAGATCCTCGTGTGTGCTATCCACCCCATCCCCGGCGACTACACCTTCACCTGGACGGCCCGCCTCGCCTTCTCCTACGCCCCCTCCACCACCACCGCCGACGTGGACATCATCCTGTCCATACCCATGTTCTTAAGACTCTACCTGATCGCCAGGGTCATGCTGTTGCACAGCAAACTCTTCACCGATGCCTCGTCCAGGAGCATCGGCGCGCTCAATAAGATAAACTTCAACACGCGCTTCGTCATGAAGACGCTAATGACCATTTGCCCGGGGACCGTGCTCTTGGTGTTTAGCATCTCCCTGTGGATAATTGCTGCCTGGACCGTCCGAGCCTGCGAGAGGTGAGTGGCGGGCTCTGCGGTGGCTTCTTTCCCGACGGCGTCCTTCTCCCTGCGCGTCTGCGGAAGTAGCAGGGACAAGGTTTCGTGTTTGGATTGTTTGGGGGGGCCGTTTTCTGATGATGATGCGCCTTGGTCTTGGATTCTCTTGGCGGGCTTCTTTTATTATTATTATTTCTGTCGGTCGTGGGGCTTGAACTCTGGGCCCAGGCGCTGTCCCTCGGCTCTTCAGCTCAAGGCGAGCGCTCTACCGCTTGAGCCACAGCGCCACTTCCAGTTTTCTGAGTGGCTTATTGGAGATGAGTCTCAAGGACTTTCCTGCCCGGGCTGGCTTTGAACCTTGATCCTCGGATCTCAGCCTCCCGAGTAGCTGGGATGACAGGCGCCCAGCTCCCATTTGTTTCTTACTGACCTTCCAAGCAGGCGTAGAAATTTCATCCTGCCTGAGGAGCTTTGATAGCAGCCACCCATGCACGCCCTGTGGGCAGTCCTGAGCCGTTCCCTCCACAAACAAGAATAGAAGCCACAGAGAAACAGGAAGAGCTGTGTAGTGAAGGGTGTTAGACTCCTGATGTGTGTGTGTGTGTGTGTGTGTGTGTGTGTGTGTGTGTGTGTGTGTGAGAGAGAGAGAGAGAGAGAGAGAGAGAGAGAGAGAGAGAGAGAGAGAGAGGTGGGGGGGGGAACAGTGAAAATTTTCCAGAACTGTTGAATGCTGGGGTGAGGATCATCACGCAAACTAAGCGTCTGGCTTTTGAGAAATCAAGAGTCGTACACTTACATAGTTTAAAGAGAAGGGGGGAAAAAATCTGCCTGAGAACTGTAGAAAGAGAAGAAGGATGGCTAGATGGAAGGAGGGAGAGAGGGAGGGAGGAAGGGAGGAAGGCGGGAAGGAGAGAAAGGGCAACCCCCCCCCCCCCCGCACCCCCCCCCCCCCCGCTCTGGGGGAGGAATTCACCAGCAATTCCTCAAGCGTTCCTTGGATAGTTTGGCTTTTAGATTCCCGAGGAATAGCGCTTCTGTTGCCGATGTATTTTTTTTTTTTTTTTTGCCAACTTCTGTTGTTGGGTGTTGGGGTTTGGGGTTCCTTTCCCTGACACCCCCCCCCCCCGTGGTCCCCCTCCCCCTCCCCCCACTCCGTTCTCATCCCCCACGTCCTCCTCAGGAGCTGAGAAAAGAAAGCGTGGTGTGTGGGGGTCTGCCCCCGGGGATTCGCCCCCCCCCCCCCGCGTGGTTTTGTGTGCCCGCCTCTCATTGGCCCCCAGCTCCCCCCGCCCCCCGCCCGGCTGCCTCTCATTGGCCCCCAGCTCCCCCCGCCCCCCGCCTGGCTGTCACGCCAGTCGCTTTCCCTCCACTCCGGACAGTGGAGGCAGCCTCCTCCTCCCCCCAGTTCGTCGCCCCTTGCCACACCCCGCGTCCGGTTCTGTCATCCTTCTAGATCCTTGTGAGCCCAGCGTCTGTCCCGGGATCCCCTCAGGGGCCGCCCTGCCCACCTGCCTTCCTCCTGCCCCCATAGCGAGCCCCACTCGGGATCGCTTTCCCGCATGGTAGTAAAGGCCGTGTTTTCTCCTCTGGTGTCCTGGACCCACAGCCTGACACCATCCTTTTATTATTATTTTTGTTGTTGGTGGTGGTCGTGGGGCCTGAACTCTGGGCCTGGGCGCTGTCCCTCAGCTCTTCAGCTCAAGGCGAGCGCTCTACCGCTTGAGCCACAGCGCCACTTCTGGTTTTCTGGTGGTTTATTGGATGATAAGAGTCTCACGGACTTTCCTGCCTGGGCTGGCTTTGAACCATGATCCTCAGATCTCAGCCTCCTGGGTAGCTAGGATGACAGGCATGAGCGTGGTCCAGCAGTTTTGTATGTGTGTGTGTGTGAGCTCGATTTGGTATTCTTTCTGGTGCCAGTCCTGGGGCTTGACCTCAGGGTCTGGGTACTGCAGGCTAGCACTCTACCACTCGAACCACTTCTGGCTTTTTGATGATTCACTGGAGGTAAGAGTCTCGTGAACGTTTCCTGCCCAGGCTGGCTTTGAACCCTGACCCTCAGATCTCAGCCTCCTGGGTAGCTGGGGTAACCGGTGTGAGCCCTTGGTGCTTGGGGAAGTTTACTTGTAAAGAAATATAGGAGCCGGGGCTGGGCGCAGGTGTCTGATCTGTAATCCTAGCGGCTCCACAGGCTGAGGTCAGAAAATCCATGAGCTTTCCTGTCTCCGGTTAACCACCAGAAAGCCAAAGTGGAGCTGTGGCTGAAGTGGTAGAGCACTGGCCTTGAGCTAAAAAGGTCAGGGACAGCGCCCAGGCCCTGAGTGCCCCCCCCTGCCCCCTCCCTCCCTCCTTCCCTCCCTCTCTCCCTTCTCCCTCTCCTCTCAAAAAAAAAAAAAAAAAAAAAGCTTAGATAAGATGCTTGGCATTAATGATAAGATCTACCGGCTCAACCTGCCCTTAAATCTCACAAATCATACTCACCATCAGACCACACGCCTGAGCCGTGTACTATACAATGAAAGTCCAGCCAGGCGCCGGTGGCTCACACCTGTCACCCTAGCTACTCACGAGGCTGAGATTGAGGATCGCAGTTCAAAGCCAGCCCAGGCAGGAAAGTCCGTGAGACTCTGATCTCCAGTGAACCACCAGAAAACCGGAAGTGGCGCTGTGGCTCAAGTGGTAGAGCGCCAGCTTTGAGCAAAAAGAAGCTCGCAGACAGGGCCCAGGCCCCGAGTTCAAGCAGCACCCCCCCAGAACCCCCACCCCACCCCCAAAAAAAGTGCCACTCACGTCCTACCTTGGTGTCCACCTGTGCACGGGGAACTGGCTGGTACCCCTCCCTCTTTGGAAGATGACATTGTCTACGTGCATAACGTGCCAGAGAGAGAGAGAGGATTCTCCCCATCTGATTGTGCATTCAGCTTCCCGGTGGGAATGCACAGAATCTCCACGTCGCAGCGTTAAGAGAGCGCCGTGTGGCACGCAAGCCTTACTTCTGCACCTGACACCAGCAGATCTGACGCTTGCCCCTCCCCCTCCCCTCTATCCCCCCTCCTCCCCTCCCCTCCGTTGGTCTTTCCTTTTGTGAGGTTCCCAGCACTTCAGGTGGGCCCGGTCCTTCAATGAACCTCACAGCTCCATCCTGACTCCCAGCGCCCGGTCTGTGTTCCCGGTAGAAATGTTCCCTTTAGATCACTCAGAGAACGGTAAGGATATTTGAAGTTGGAGAGAGAGAGAGTTCTCTTGAGAAGGTTGTGTTCCAAACCTCTGCCCGCCCCCTCCCTCAGCCTAGAAGTTCCCCCAAGTTCTTTGCTCACGCGCAAGTCACCTCTGATGTCTTCACCCGCACCGCACGCGCGTACGCGCAGCCTGTGTAGTTCCACGTCGGTGTGTGATTCGGTTCTTGTGTCTTACGTGTGTGCACGTGTAAGAGTTCAATGCCTTTCCCAGGGTAGTTAATGCATTTGCTCAAGAGGCGCCATCCGAAGGGCCTTGGGGGACACGTGTCTCGGGAACCTGGCACCGATGGCTTGTAATCCCAGGACCCCCGTGCTCGGAGCCACGTGCCCCATGGCTGCACACACACGTGACCGCCACGCTGAGGTTTCAGAGTCTGGGAATGAGGGGGGAGGGTTCAGGCTGGGGAGGGAAGGGGCGGAGGGGCGTTCGTGTGGACGTCATTGCTGTGAATCTCTGGGTTTGCCCATATGTAGTGGAGAGGGACGCTGCTCACGAAATCACTTAAGCCTCGGTGTGTCATTTTTGGAAGGAGAATTAGAGAGGCAAATAGCAGGCTTCCGCGCGCAAAGCCTCTCCCCGAGCTGCGTCCTCGGTGGATTAGCAGTGAGCTCCATCGCTGAAGCCTAAGGACACAAGCGTATTTATTTTTTCAGGGTATCAAAGCTAGCCCGAGGACCAGCGACCTCTGTCCCCCCCGAGTTTAGAATCCACGGTTCTGTGTCTTTAAGAAAGTCTGCGGTGTGTCCGCCATTAGAGTAGGGACATTAGACTCCAAAGTCCCACAAGTGGCCTTTGATGTCACATCGCTTTACACTGTCCAGCTGCCTAGAAGAGGATTTCTGACGTGCAGGTCAAACTCCGTCATTATTATTATTAGTAGTGGTGGTGGTGTTATTATTGTATATTATATTGTGGGATTTTTGCAGTCAAATCATACCCCGTAATAATATCACATACAACCTAAGTTTCAGATGCGCGAGCCGCGTTAGTCACACTGCTCGATTCTGCCCTTGAATAGTAGTCTGAGGATGCGTCGCTCAACTTCCTGTACGTTAAGACGTCTTGTTTCACCAGGTGTCACTGGCTCACGCCCGGCATCCTAGCTACTCAGGAGGCTGAGGTCTGAGGATCGCGGTTCAAAGCCAGCCCGGGCAGGAAAGTCCGTGAGACTCTGATCTCCCATGAACCGCCAGAAAAGCTGAAAGTGGCGCTGTGGCTCAAGTGGTAGTAGAGCTCCATCCTTGAACCAAAAAAAAGCTCAGGGATAGTGCCCAGTGCTCACACACACATCCCCAAATATACTGTTCTATAGGCGGATTTTCATCCCTCCAGGACCAGTTCGGTATTGGGGGTTCCATTTTTAATGGAGTACAGGTTACCCTTCGCCCATCCCGAATGCCATCTGACTTTTACACATAATTAGATCAAAATAAATAGGCTTGTTCCAGGAACGACCCACCAGAAAAGGAAGAGTGGCGGGTGTTTACGCCTAGTAAAGTCATTCAGTGTGGCCGTGGATAACTTTTTTCTGACCTGGTATTCTCTTATTCTTCCAAGATCATACATACCTTTATTACTTCCGTCTATCGGGTGCGTTTACAATAACACTGGGGTTGAAGCTTCAATGGGTGATTAATTCCTTTTGAAGGGCTTTAATAGCTGGGTTGTAATTTTCCTGTATCTTTAAGTAGTTATATAAAGGGGTGGTGGAGCTGGTGGCTCACGCCTGTCATCCTAGCTACTCAGGAGGCTGAGATCTGAGGATCGCGGTTCAAAGCCAGCCTGGGCAGGAAAGACCATGAAACTCTGATCTCCCATGAACACTAGAAAACCGGACGTGGTGCTGTGGCTCAAGTGGCAGAGCGCTCGCCTTGAGCTGAAGAGCTGAGGGACAGCGCCCAGGCCCAGAGTTCAAGCCCCACGACCAACAAAAAAGGGGGGAAAAAAAACATCATTTCCTACTTCAAAGAGATTTATGTAAAGATGAAGGTTTTCACAAAAGCTTGAGTGGTAACCTTTACTCACATAGAAAAACATATTTCACCGAGGCTGTCGATTTCAGTACATTTATTTAACATTACCTATTTAAAATCTTCTTTTCCTTTAGAATATAAACTTGGGTTTTATTGTACTATATATATTTTTTTTTTGGTCCGGTCGTGGGGCCTGAACTCTGGGCCTGGGCGCTGTCCCTCAGCTCTTCAGCTCAAGGCTAGCACTCTACCACTTGAGCCACAGCACCACTTCCGGCTTTTTTCTTTTTGCTTATGTGGTGCTGAGGAATCGAACCCAGGGCCTCAGGCATGCAAGGCAAGTGCTCTACCACTGAGCCACCTTCCCAGCCCCTTATTGTGCTATATTTACACCCTAAATAATATAGTATTTGTTTAGAAAGTGGCTTTCTGCTTTTATTCAGGCTCGATTAATTTGAGTTTACCAGACTCAGTTCTTGGTCTCACTGATAGACTTGATTTGAGTTCCACTGTAGTTTAGTGGATTCCGTGCTGACCTTCAGCATTTCAAGAGCCTGACAAGCATTGGCAGCCACAACCGGCCACACAGCGGATGTCAGTCATACCTTGCGAATGGATTAAGCCCACAGCAGAGCCGCTTCGCTTACGGCCCTGCGTGGCTCCGTTCCACGCCCTGCATCAAACCCCTTAACGTCACCCAAGAGTGACTGTGCTAGTAGGAATAACGGATCATTTGCAAACCCCTGCCCCTGCGTGTGCAGTGATGTTTCTTTAGCCTTTGGGATGCCCCGTGTTCCTGACCTCTGACACAGGGACTCGGGGCGCTGTCCCTGAGTGTGCGTGCTCAAGGCGAGCGCCCTTTCCACTTGAACCACAGCGCCACGTCTGGTTTTCTGTTGGTTCATGGGAGATCAGAGTCTCACAGACTCTCCTGCCTGGGCTGACTTTGAACCGCGATCCTCAGATCTCAGCCTCCTGAGTAGCTGGGATGACGGGCGGGAGCCAGCAGCGTGTGGCTCAGGATAGTTTTGGTGAGTCTAGTGCTTTATGGTGAGTTCAGTGAACTTGGGCCACGGCTTCTCTGTTTCCGGCAAGAACTCCGTTGGGTTGGACCGAGTTTGGTAGGGTTGCCGTGGTAACCATGACTGCCTTCTGCTTTGTGAAGATCGTGGCTCTTTCCAGTGATGCAAATCTCCCCTTTAAGCCAAGGCTTTGCAAGCTAGTAAGGCCGTGGGACAGTGGAGCCCAGAGGGAGAGACGCGGACCCGGGCCGCGTGGCAGCTGCCCTCAAAGGCGTCTCGGGCTCAGCTTTGGTGGGTTGCGGTGGTGGGTTGCGGCACCGGTGGACGGTGGGGCTGCTCCCCTGCGCTCTCCTTCTGAATTCTCGCGTAGCATCTCAGGGTCGCTGACCAGAGACCAAACAGCGTCAGCGTCTCCAGTTCAAGGAGATCTCTACGGAAAGAAAAAAAAAGTCTGCAAAGTAGCTCAGCAGGCCTGCACTCAGGGATAGGACGATCTCTGGGAGGGAGGAAGGCAGGAGGAGGGAAGGAAGGAAAACAGGAAGGAAGAGGGAAGTGCACTTCTTCCTCTCACCCCAGGCTTCCTGTTACTCGAGCCGCAGAGGAAGTCTGTCCCACGGGGACAGAGGAAGTCTGTCCCACGGGGTTGTCCATTTCGCCCGGCTTTATGAGGACTTCTCTTTCCTGCTGGAACAGTGGCCGTGTGTACTCTTTTCCTGACCCCAGACCGTGTCGGCCACTTTACGAGAGGCTCCCGCCCCGTCACAGTGGGACGCGCCCTGCGGCTGCTTCGTGTAGCTCCGGACACATGGTTCTGTTCTCCGGCCCGCGGCGGGGCGGTTCTACCACCCCAGCCACAGCCCTTCCAGCACAGGTGACATCTAGACAGGTTACAGTTACACAAGTCAAGTAAAGAGTGTATTTCCTTTTGCACACTCACCCCTTAATTCTGTTTTCCTATCTAGAAAATACTAGTTTGGACACTTTTTTATTTATTTTTTATTTTTATTTTTTTTTGGGTCCGGTCGTGGGGCCTGAACTCTGGGCCTGGGTGCTGTCCCTCAGCTCTTCAGCTCAAGGCTAGCGCTCTACCACTTGAGCCACAGCGCCACTTCCGGCTTTTTTCTTTTTGCTTATGTGGTGCTGAGGAATCGAACCCAGGGCCTCAGACATGCATGCATGCAAGCGCTCTACCACTGAGCCACCTTCCCAGCCCCTACACTTCTTTTTTTTTAAAGCCAACCAACATGTGTGCAGTCTGAGTTAATTTCCCTAGTATAGAAAGGTATTTCATTGTAAGAAAAGAAAAGTGCCGTCAACACGCAGTGAACTTTTACGAGGCTGTGAAATCATTTTGGCAAGGCATGTTACGATATATATAGTCCATACGACACGTAATTTTGGCTAGGTTACCACTGTGTGTGTGTGCGTGTGCGTGTGCGTGCGTGCGCGCCTCTTAGTGATCCAGGTCATGTTTTCCTCTCTCTGCCTCAGTTTCTCTTGGTGGATGATGCTTTTCTCTCTTCCTCTCTCCACCACGTCCCCCTCTGGGTAGGTAGGGCCCTCAATGCATGCCTGAATTCACATTGCTGGCGTCTGGGGAGTTTCCCTTGTCCCTTCCTTTGTCCCCGGAAAGACATTTCTTGGGGTGGCTGTGGCTCTGGCGTGGGTGGAAGTCAGGCCTGCGAGGATTTGCTTTGGGGGCTCCTGTTTCTAGAAGACGGTGGGGGGGGGTCCGTGAGTGCGTTCACGCTGGTGCTGTCATTCAGCTGCTCGCTGGATGGCTTTCGCACACGCAGGCCGCAGGTGCCCGCGCCGGGGCCCGGGCTTTGGACCTGTGCGCCTCAGCCGGGTGTTTGCACGCCTCCTCCTCTCCTTTTTTCCATTAGTTGCCTGCCGTGAAGTTTACACCAAATTTGCAGGTTTTTGTCCAAGTTCCAGTTACTCTGTTGATTTTTTTTTTTTTTTTTGGTCCAGTCCTGGGACTTGAACTCAGGGCCTGGGCGCTGTCCCTGAGCTGCTTTTGCTCAAAGCTAGCGCTCTACTACTTGAACCACAGCGCCACTTCTGGCTTTTTTTGTGTGTGTGTGGTGCTGAGGAATCGAACCCAGGGCTTCATGCATGCGAGGCGAGCACTGTACCACTGAGCCACCTTCCCAGCCTTTCTGTTGATCCTTTTGTGGTTGTTTCCATTGGTTATTGCTCTACTCCGTGATTTCATTCCTTCCGTTCATCTCCTCATAGTTTCTTAAGTTGGAGGCTCGGAGGATCGATTTTAGAGCCTTGTCTCCGGATGCCCTCCCTCTCAGCCCGGCCTGGCCGCTGTGTGTGTGTTCACCTGCTTGAAGTCAGTTCCGGGCTCCCCATCCTGGGATCCTCAGGTCTGTGGTTGAACCTCCAGGCGCTGGGTTTTCCGGCTCACTTTCTCCGTGCGCAGTGTCTCGTTTTAATTCCCACGCGTGGATTCCACACAGTTGCGTTTTATTAAGGCTGCGTGTAAGGCCCAGGCGGGCTCTGCCGTGGTGGATGCTCTGTGCGGGCTGCCCAGGTACAAAAATACACCATGCCTGCTGGTGCTATTTTATTGCGCGTGTTGGCATCGTTATTGGTGACGGTGGTGCTGGGTTTTGAACTCAAGGCTTCTGTCTGCCTCCAGCTGAAATGTCCTCCTTTGCCCCCCCTCCCCCTCCAGGCTGGCGGCTGGCGCTCTACCACGTGAGCCACAGCGCCACTTCCAGCTTTTGGGTGGCTTATGGGAAATATGAATCTCACGTGGCCTTTCCTGCCCAGGCTGGCTTTGAACCGCGATCCTCAGATCTCAGCCTCCTGAGTAGCCGGGATGACAGGCGTGAGCCACCGGCGCCCGGCTATTATCAATTCTTTTAGCATTGTACCTAATGCTGCTTTAATAAAACATGTGTCTAGATCTTCCACTTGGTGAAGGAAAGTATAGAAGCGTGAAAGAGAAACAGAAATCAGTGAGTCAGACCAGCTACCGGCAGAACTTTCCAGAACAGAGCAGCGTTCCTTTGGTCCGTCCCCTCCGACCGGAACCAGCCGTGCAGGATAATTGGGTCTGTGCTTCGCTTCGGTTCTGTTGGTTCTGCACATGTTCATGACACCTTCTTGTAGCGGCTGCACTTCCTGGACAGCAGAGATTTTGTCGGTTCTTCGGTTCATGCATGAAATGGAGACGTGTGTGTACGCAGCATGGGCCGCAGAGTTGAGCTTTAAGCACAAACCTTTTATCCAAGGAAAGCTATCAGTCAGGAAAACTGTGACCAAAACAAAACAGCGATGTAGAGAATTGGTAAGAATTAGCAAGGCTCCCGCCTGTCATCCCAGCGACTCAGGAGGCTGAGATCTGGGGATCCCGGTTCAAAGCCAGCCTGGGCAGGAAAGTCCGTGAGACTCTGATCTCCAATAAACCACCAGAAAACCGGAAGTGGCGCCGTGGCTCGCCTGGAGCTGAAGGCCCTGAGCTCAAGCCCCACGAAAGAAGCGTCTGGAATCTCTGTCCTTCATCAGATGCTTTCCTAAGAGAGTCATTCCGGGCCGAAAAATGATTTTACGGGAAAAAAATCTCAGTATTCATCGAAGTTAAATATTTCACGCGGTGGATTCAGTTCGAGGGCCCGCGCTCAGCTCTCCACCCACTTCAGACTCGGGAGCCCAGCCGCCGCTCACACAACCCCGGATGCGGGCGCTCTCTCCTCTGAACAAGGTGCACTGCGCAACCTCACGCTGAACACAACCCACGACTCCACCCGGCAGAACCCTGCCCCCCCCTCCACCATCAGCACCAACCCCCCCACCTCCCCACTGCCCCCCTCCAGGCCCCCATGCTCCCCCACTGCCCCCCTCCAACCCCCCCATGCTCCCCCCTCCACCTTCCACCAACCCCCCCACGCTCCCCCACTGCCCCATCCACCAGCCCCCCACGCTCCCCACTGCCCCCTCCTCCATCCACCAACCCCCCACGCTCCCCACTGCCCCCTCCTCCATCCACCAACCCCCCACGCTCCCCACTGCCCCCTCCTCCAACCACCAACCCCCCACGCTCCCCACTGCCCCCTCCTCCAACCCCCCACGCTCCCCACTGCCCCCTCCTCCATCCACCAACCCCCCACGCTCCCCACTGCCCCCTCCTCCAACCCCCCACGCTCCCCACTGCCCCCTCCTCCATCCACCAACCCCCCACGCTCCCCACTGCCCCCCACCAGCCCCCCACACTCCCCACTGCCCCCTCCTCCATCCACCAACCCCCCACGCTCCCCACTGCCCCCTCCTCCAACCCCCCACGCTCCCCACTGCCCCCTCCTCCATCCACCAACCCCCCACGCTCCCCACTGCCCCCTCCACCAACCCCCCCACGCTCCCCCACTGCCCCCTCCTCCAACTCCCCACGCTCCCCACTGCCCCCTCCACCAACCCCCCACGCTCCCCCACTGCCCCCTCCTCCATCCACCAGCCCCCCACGCTCCCCACTGCCCCCTCCTCCATCCACCAGCCCCCCACGCTCCCCACTGCCCCCTCCTCCATCCACCAGCCCCCCACGCTCCCCACTGCCCCCTCCTCCAACCCCCCCACGCTCCCCCACTGCCCCCTCCACCAACCCCCCACGCTCCCCCACTGCCCCCTCCACCATCCACCACGCTCCCCACTGCCCCCTCCTCCATCCACCAGCCCCCCACGCTCCCCCACTGCCCCCTCCTCCAACCCCCCACGCTCCCCCACTGCCCCCTCCTTCATCCACCAACCCCCCACGCTCCCCACTGCCCCCTCCACCAACACCCCCACGCTCCCCCACTGCCCCCTCCTCCAACCCCCCACGCTCCCCACTGCCCCCTCCTCCATCCACCAGCCCCCCACGCTCCCCACTGCCCCCTCCACCAACACCCCCACGCTCCCCCACTGCCCCCTCCTCCAACTCCCCACGCTCCCCACTGCCCCCTCCTCCATCCACCAGCCCCCCACGCTCCCCCACTGCCCCCTCCTCCAACCCCCCACGCTCCCCCACTGCCCCCTCCTCCAACCCCCCACGCTCCCCCACTGCCCCCTCCTCCAACCCCCCCACGCTCCCCCACTGCCCCCTCCTCCAACCACCAACCCCCCACGCTCCCCACTGCCCCCTCCTCCAACCCCCCACGCTCCCCCACTGCCCCCTCCTCCAACCACCAACCCCCCACGCTCCCCCACTGCCCCCTCCACCAACACCCCCACGCTCCCCCACTGCCCCCTCCTCCAACCCCCCACGCTCCCCCACTGCCCCCTCCTCCAACCCCCCACGCTCCCCCACTGCCCCCTCCTCCAACCCCCCACGCTCCCCCACTGCCCCCTCCTCCAACCCCCCACGCTCCCCCACTGCCCCCTCCACCATCCACCAGCCCCCCACGCTCCCCACTGCCCCCTCCACCATCCACCAACCCCCCACGCTCCCCCACTGCCCCCTCCTTCATCCACCAACCCCCCACGCTCCCCACTGCCCCCTCCTCCAACCCCCCCACGCTCCCCACTGCCCCCTCCTCCATCCACCAACCCCCCCACGCTCCCCACTGCCCCCTCCTCCATCCACCAACCCCCCACGCTCCCCACTGCCCCCCACCAGCCCCCCACGCTCCCCCACTGCCCCCTCCTCCAACTCCCCACGCTCCCCCACTGCCCCCTCCTCCATCCACCAGCCCCCCACGCTCCCCACTGCCCCCTCCACCATCCACCAGCCCCCCATGCTCCCCACTGCCCCCTCCTCCAACCCCCCACGCTCCCCACTGCCCCCTCCACCACCCCTCCATGCACATAGCACCTCGGCACTCCACAGCCCCTGTCCGACTCCGGGCAGCGGCCCACACGTGGACTGTCAGAGGCGTGAGCTTCCCACCTCTCCCTGTACGCCGCAAACCCTGCAGTCAGCACCAAGGCCGGAGTCCTCCACAGCCTCCCAGCCAGCCCAGACGTCAGTGTGTGTGCGTGCGTGTGTGTGTGTGCGTGTGTGTCTGTGCGCGCGCAAGTCCTGGGGCTTGAACTCAGGGCCTGGACGCTGTCCCTGAGCTGCTTTTGCTCAAGGCGAGCGCTCTACCATTTGAGCCACCACATCACTTCTGGTTTTCTAGTGGCTCATTGGAGATCAGAGTCTCACGGCCTTTCCTGCCTGGGTTGGCTTCAAACCGTGATCCTCAGATCTCAGCCTCCTGAGTAGCTAGGATGACAGGCGTGAGCCACCGGCGCCCAACCAGCCCGTATAATGGATTAGGTATTGCATATTATATATATGTGTGTGTCAAATTCAAGTTTCTCTCTGTATATTTAATTACATACATATTATATGTACATAGGAAAAATATAGGACGTATACATAGAATATAACCATGTTCATATATTGTATATTTGTATACATGTACTATATTTAGTTTTTTTTGGGGGGGGGTCCAGTTGTGGGGCTTGAACGCTGGGCCTGGCGCTGTCCCTCAACTCTTCAGCTCAAGGCTAGCGCTCTACCACTTGAGCCACAGCGCCACTTCCGGCTTTTTTCTTATGTGGTGCTGAGGACTCGAACCCAGGGCCTCAAGCATGCAAGGCAAGTGCTCTACCACTGAGCCACCTTCCCAGCCCTGTATTATATTTGTATATGATATCTATACATGCATATGCATCTGTGTGCACACAGATACACATATGGTGTCCTATACATCTTATGTACATATAGGACATATTTGGGTTTGGGAGTATGTACAATAGGCCCTCAACAAAATACTTTTTAATCTGCCAAATCCAAGATAACCACCCCTCATGATAATTCTGTGTGTGTGAGAGAGAGACGGAGAGGGAGGGAGATGGGAATCGGGAGGTGTGTAACACACTAAAGCCAGCCTCTCTCCTCCTGTGCTGCGGCCGGCCGTGCATGCTGACACCCGCCCCGCGCTGAACCCGCGGCCGTGCGGGCCGACAGCGGCTCCCGCGCTGAACCCGCTCTCCCGGGGCCTTCACATTCGCAGGACACTTTATTTATTTATCAGCAGAATGTACAGCGTAAGAAAACAAACACGTTAATTAGATCAAACAGAGCGGAAGCAGGCATCGTGGGCCGCGCGCCTCTTCACGCCTTCTCGAAAACACTTTTTTATACCGTGGAAACGCTTGGTGTGCAATGAACGTGACATGAATCGAGGCTTGCCGGGGAACAAGAGACTGTCCCGGGCTCAACTTTATTCCCCTCAAATATTTAGGTGTTGCCTCCTTCCCATGGCTGGCCTTGGCTCCTCTTCTGGGTGAGACGCGGCGAAGCTGTGTCTGGAGCCTCTCTTCGCAGCCTCTCGGGAGGCAGAGATTGAGGATTATGGTGGGAAGCCCCTGTGGGCATCAAAGTTTGAAGCACACCTCCGCTTCTGGCTTTCTGGTGAGTCATTGGAGATGTGAGTCTCACGGACTTGCCTTGCCGGGGCTGGCTTTGAACCGCGATCCTCAGATCTCAGCCTCCTGAGTAGCTGGGATGACAGGCGTGAGCCACCGGCGCCCGGGTGGAATGCTTGTGCTTCTTTCTTCTTCCACTCCCTGTCCTGGGTGAGCCCCGGCACGGCTGGACGTAGGACCGGGCAGGTTTGCTCCGCTCAGCCGCAAGCGACTGGGATCTCCCCGTGAGCTCACCTGCTCCCTGGGCCCCGGGGTCCTGGGCAGGATGGAGGCTGACCCCTGGGCCTGGCCCCTGCTCCTGCTAGGTCCAGCTGCCGTGGTGGAGATGGCGTGGTCCAGGACTGCCACCTAGTGGCTGCCCACCGCGCTGCTCCCGACCTGGGAGAAAAGCAGCAAATTGAGAGGCCTGCGGTGGGAGCTTCTAGACACACTGGGGGTTAGTGGGGAGAGCCAGGCCAGATCCTGTAACGTGGGCTCGGAACGAAGGTCGCCCCCATATGTGAAAAGTAAGAACTTTAAGGACATCAGGATGGAAAGCAGGAGGAAAGAGAAGTTTGTCCAAAGTGCTGGTCTCGGTTCCCCACTGGGGTGTGGGGCTCCCAGGAGTGCTCACGCCTTGAAAACCCAGGGCCCCCAGCAGCCTCCCAAAAATCCTGTTTAAAAAAAGCCAGGCGCCGGGGCTCACGCCTGTCATCCCAGCTACTCAGGAGGCTGAGAGCTGAGGATCACGGTTCAAAGCCAGCCTGGGCAGGAAAGGCCGTGAGACTCTGATCTCCAAGGAAGCACCAGAAAACCAGAAGTGGCGCTGTGGCTCAAGTGGTAGAGCACTTGCCTTGAGCTGAAGAGCTGAGGGACAGCGCCCAGGCCCAGAGTTCAGGCCCCACGACCAAAAAAAAAACCAAAAAGGGAACATGAAATGCCTTTGCCGAAATGTTTTCTTAGTAATGTGGTTCGTGTGTAGATGGGGCGGGCAGGGGCTCCGCATGTATTATTTGCAGTCGGCCCAGAAGTTTTTCCAGACCCGCGTCTTGCTCGGCACTGGTGGTATGGCCTCTGATTTGCCCGGCGTTTGTTTCCCACAGACAGGATCGCGTGCCCGGGTTTCTACCCACCCATCGGGGCCGACTCCTCCTCGCGTCCTGTGGGGTAGGACTCGGATGTTGAAGTGCGTGATCTCTTACAAGCTGTTACTTCTTCCTGTTGTGGCTGGTGTACCGTGGCTCGTGTACCGTGGCGCATCCTGTGTGATCGGTGAAGTGTTCGTGGTGCGCGCTCACACTGCCTGGATTCGCTCTCGTGCCGTGGCTGGGTCCCCTAAGCCTGAGAACCGCAGCCCGGGGAGGTCTTGCGTGACGATGTGCCCTGTCCGCTCTCCCTTTGGGGAAGCAGACTTTTCTCCCAGACTTTTGATTCTTTTTAAGTCAAAAGAGAAAAGGGGGAAAAAAATCAAATATGTAAAGTCAGAGGAGCAAAATAAAATCAAGGTTAAAACACGCACGCAGCACACACATGCACGCACACATACACACGCCACACACATGCACACACCACACACACGCATCACACACATGCACACTCACCACACGCAGCACACACACACCATACGCACATACCATACACACACATGTGCACGCACCATGCACCACGCACACATGCCCCTCGCTTCAGCTCAATAAAGGGTTCCATGCCGTATGAAAATCCGCACCAGTCCAGGCCCAAATCAGCGTCGAACTTGGCTTCTCCCTGGTCCTGGTCGCTGGCTGGCACTAAAGGCAGTCTGCCATAGCGGGCTGCGAGTGCAAAGGGGGTCGGCCTGGTGTTTTCGCCCGACTCCGGCTTGTCTCTCTCCGTCCCGCTGGATGGAGGCGCTGTGTTCCCTTGGGCCTCTCTTCCGCCTCCTCCTCCTCCTGTCGCAGCCCCGCTCTGTGCTGGGGACCCGTGACTCCCTGGTGTCCACGCGGGTGCCGTCCCCTCCCCTCCCCCCAGGTGGGACTCGGGGGACCATCGTTCCACACAGGGAAAGTGCAGGCCTCGCTGTCCGCTCCCCACACGTCTCTTCCCTCCCTGGCTCCTGAGTTCCGGGGCTGTCTCGTCTGTACCCAGGTACAGGGGCGTGCGCCGGACTGTGCTGCGGCGACCTGCTTCAGAATGAGGTAGTGGAAGTGTGTGTGTGTGTGTGTGTGTGTGTGTGTGTGTGTGTGTGTGTGTGTGTGTGTGTGTGTGTGTGTGACGCATCGCTGGCCAGCGGCGGGGTCCTGGTTGACCCCGGGTCCCCCTTCCTGCCCCTGACTGTGAACTCCCAAGCCAAAGGCGGGACACGAAAGCGCAGACTTCCGCCGTCCCGCAGCGTTTCCCACCCCGGCACCCCGGTGCCCGCCTGGCGGGGTAGGAATAACGCCAGGAATAACGCCAGGCAGGGGTGTCACTCGGCACCTTTCTCGGGGGTAGTATGGGGCTTGAACTCGGGGCTCTGCGCACGCCTGCTGGGCCAGGGCTGGACGGCGTGGGCCAGGCCTCCGCCCCTTGGCTTTTCTTGAACCTTGGTTTGGAGATGGGGTCTCGCGCTGGTGACCTCAGACCCCGATTCTCCCCAGTACGGGGATTACAGGCGTGCCTGGTGCGTGTGGGTCGTAGGGAGCGATGGTGAAGGGCGGCCTCACATGTCTGTCGGTCCGTCTGTCCGGCCCGCGCGCGTGGATGACTAACCCGGCTTGTCTGCTGCCTCCCCTGCAGGTACCACGACCAGCAGGACGTGACCAGCAACTTCCTGGGCGCCATGTGGCTCATCTCCATCACCTTCCTCTCCATCGGCTACGGGGACATGGTGCCCAACACGTACTGCGGGAAGGGCGTGTGCCTGCTCACCGGCATCATGGTGAGTGCCGGCCGGCGGGGAGAGGGGGGTCACATCCGGGCCAGGCGCGGCCTGCGGCCTTCAGCCTGCGTCGTAGAGCTGTGGCTTCAGATCCCGGGGACACTTGCGTCTGGCTGCGGCCGGCGCTCCCTGCCGTCTTCTGACCTTGAGTCCACGCCTGTGACCTTCCTCTTCCGAGTGAGGGAGAAGGGCAGAAGGGCAGAAGGGGCGGGCTGCGCATTTGCTGGGGGAACGACCCTGCAGGGCCTGGCTGCCAGGGGCGGCCCGAGCTGCCCAGAGGAAGGGCACCGTGGGGTCGGGGAGGCCCCTGCCCAGGCGTGCCCGGGAAGGGGGCGCTGGCTTATCCCAACCCCCCACCCCACCCCGAGCTTACTGAGCGAGCTGGGGTTCCCCGAACTACACGAGTCTGTCCATCCTTCCTGCGGGGGGGGGGGGGGGGGTGTGGGCGGTTTGAACTCAAGGACTCGCGGCTGCGAGGCTCGCTTGCTCCCGGCTGGAGCCACACACCCCGTGTGACCTTCCCGTCCAGGCCGGCGCTGACCACGGTCCCCCAGATCTCACCCTGGGATGACCGGCCAGAGCCGCACGCACGCACGCACGGCTTTTTCTTGATGCTTCTTTGTCCCTCGTGTCTCAAGGACTGTCCGTTCTGCATCTCACCCCCCCCCTCCCCGCCCCCTCTGTGTGCGACCCTCGCCCCATGACCCTCCCCCCCGCCCTGGCCTTGGTTTATTTGGAAGGCGCTGTCTTCTCATCTAGGCCAGCAGCAGCTGCCCGTGACCCGTGACCCTCTCCACACTGAGCGCGTGCATGGGAAAGGTGACTCCCCCCCCCCCATCCCTCTGTGAGGAGTTTGCACATCAAAAACAGAATTAAGTCTGAAGCTCTTTCACTAATTCAAGTTTATCCAACTACACCCCCCCCACCCTCTCCTCTCCACCCCTCCCTCCCGTTTTCCCTCCCCATCCCTGCGTGAGGAGTTCGCTCATCAGAAGCAACGCACTTCAGACAACAGTTTCACTTAGTTTATTCCAGCACCTCCAACCCAACCACCCCCCAGCCAAAGCCGCCCAGCCCCTCCCTCCCTCCAACCCAACCACCCCCCAGCCAGAGCCGCCCAGCCCCCCCCTCCCTCCACCCCAATCACCCCCCAGCCAGAGCCGCCCAGCCCCCCCCTCCCTCCACCCCAACCACCCCCCAGCCAAAGCCGCCCAGCCCCCCCCTCCCTCCAACCCAACCGCCGCCCAGCCCCCCCCTCCCTCCAACCCAACCACCCCCCAGCCAGAGCCGCCCAGCCCCCCCCTCCCTCCAACCCAACCACCCCCCAGCCAGAGCCGCCCAACCCCTCCCTCCCTCGCATCTCTCTCCCCTCTCCTCCTCGTTAGTCTCTCCTTATGTTCCTCCACACCCCCCTTCGTCCCTGCCTCTCCTCTGCCTCCTCCGGTCTCCCTCCCCCTCTCTCATTCCCTCCTCTAGCGTCCCCCCTCCCGCCCTCCCCCTCTTCCTCTCTATCCCATTCTCCCTCCCCCTCTGCCCCTCTCCTCTCTCCCCCTCCCCTTGTGTCTCCCATCTTGTTCCCGTTCTCCCTCACTCCTTCGCTCTCTCCCCCTCCCCTGGCTCCTCCCTCCCCGTCTCCCATTCCCCCTCCTCCTCTCCCTCATTCTTCCTCTCTCCCTCCACCAAGGGAGAGAAGGATGGGAGAGAGGAAAGGAGGGATTGTGAGAGAGGGAAAGCCAGAGAGAGAGGAGGGGAGGGGAAGAAGAGGAGGGGAGAAGGGGAGAGGAAGAAGGGAGGAGAGGAGGAAGGGGGAAGGGGGGGAGGAGAAGAGAGGGAGATGGAGAGGAAGGAGGGAGGGAGAAGGGGAGACAGAGGGAGGGGAGAGGGGAAGAGATGGGACCTAGAAGGGTGAGGGAGGGAAAAGGAAAAAGGGATAGAGAAGGAGGGAGAGGAGAGCGACAGGCCAGAGGGGAGCGGCAGAAGGACAGAGAGGAAGAGAGGGAAAATGGGAGCCATGCTCCTCCCCTCCCCCTTCCATCTCCCTCTCTGTCTCTCATCCACGTGGCTGTGTGCACTGGCTGGGCGCACTGTGGCGTCGCGGGGCGTGGCGGGGCGGGGCGTGGCGTCCGTGGGCTGGCCGGCGAGCTCCATGCCGCACAGGCTGCTGGGGGGGGGGGGGGATGCGTCTCAAGCGCGGCCTCAGCACGCGGTCAGGGGTCATTGCAGCCAGCGCCTCGGCCCTGTGTCTGCCCGGCCTCCCTCAGAGGTGGCGGAGCGCAGAGTAAAACGCCCTCGCTCTCCCTCTTCAACCGCCCGGAACGCACCGTCATTCTAGAAGTCTCCATCAAGCAGGTGGACTGTGTGCCGTGGGTCCCGGGTTTTAGCGAATGGAGTCTGCGGCTTGGGCGGAGTTCAGAGTTCTGCTGTGAAAGCATCAGAAGAGGGAGGGAGACGGACAAACGGCGTTACTCACAAGGTCACCTTGCCCCGTTAATAAGTTCAACGGCGCAGGATGCCTGGCTGCGCGGAGGCTGAGATCGGAGGACCTCGGTTCAAAGCCAGCCTGGGCAGGAAAGTCCCTGAGACTCTGATCTCCAATAAACCACCAAAAGAAGTTGGAAGTGGCGCTGTGGCTCAAGTGGTGGAGCCCTGGGCTTGAGCAAAATGATGCTCAGGGGCAGCACCTGGGCCGTGAGTTCAAGCCCCAGGGCTGGCACAAAGAGGGAGGGATTGAATAATTAAATGCCAAGGCCAAGGACACTCTCGGTGGTAAGAGTGCTGGTCTGGCCTACTGGCTCAGGACCCCGGGTTTGACCCCCAGCACCCCAAAACTACGTGTGGCACAACAGGCAGTCAGGGAGACCCTTCTGTCCCTGACGATTCATCTCAGAACCACAGCCTCAGAGCAGTGCGCGCGCCTCTCCTTCCCTCCCGGAGACTCTCCTCCACAAAGTCCAGGGAAGGCTGGAGCAGACAGACGCTCCCTGCCTCCCAGAGAAACTCATTAAGCCGTCATTACCTCTCCTTGTCCGGGTGCCCTTCCTGGGTGGAGGATGGAGGTGGGGGGGTGTCGCCACCGCCCCGGGGTCCTGGGGGCCGCCCTTCCTGCCCCCTTATGTCCACAGAGAAAAAAATAGTCTCGGTGGCCTTGGCAAGCTCATTCTTCATAAGACACTTTCTCTGGATTTTAGAGATACGTACATGCTGGTACCTTGCAGCTTTCTTCTTGATTATATAGAGGGATAAATAGATAATGAGAGAGCCGATCTCTTCAAGAGGAACTTGCACAGGGTGGTTTGATCTTGAAGCTGACTCCGTGGCCTTTCTATTCCTAGAAGATCGCAGCACCGGTTCCACGTTGGACTCTGGAGCGCGGATGGAGATCGGGGGTGTAATTATCTTTAAGTACAGAGCGATCTCTGCCTAAGGAAGGTTATTCGCCACTAAGTGGCTCTTTAATAATTCAGATTTCGGCAGAACCACAGAAGAGGCGCCCCTCCGCGCGTGGGGTGGTTTTTAGTTGCTTCGGCCCGAGGAGTAATTGAGTGAAGACAAGCCAGTGGAAAGGCTTCATCCCCGTCCGGCCTCCTCCTGGAGGCTGTTGGATGAGAGGCTCAGCAGCCTCCGCGTGGCCGAGTGTTGAGTCCAGATGTGATGGCTCGTTGCTCTGTCTTTAATCCCAAGGGTTAGGGACACAGGTCAGGTCCCCGGGTTCAGCGCGCCGCTCTTTAACGCCACCCAAGGTCTTCCACAGAGCAAGGAGCTGTTGGGCAGGAAGAGAATGAACCGTAGAGAGAGCTAAGCCCAGAACCTTTCTACTTGAGGTAGAAACCCCCCACACGCACACCCCGGACCCGCGTGACTACACGTCCCTTAGCTCCATCCCTCAAACGCTGGCGGCTCTACCACTGGAGCCACAGCTCTGCTTCGGGCTCTCTGGTGGCTGATTTTTGGACGGGAGAGTCCACAGCGACTCGCCCGCCCAGGCTGGCTTCCACCGGCGCCCCGCGCTCCTCAGCGCCTTGAGGAGCTGGGACGGCAGGGGAGCCGCCCGTGCCCGGATCCTTCAGGCCGCCGCCTGTCTGTCCACACAACACCAGGGCTCCCGCTGGTGCCATTTCCAAAAGGGAGATTTGAACCCGGGGATGATTACCACCGTGGACAAGCCTCAAGCCATCCTTGCTTCCTTCCTCCCCCCACTGGAGCGCAAGAAAGCCACCATAGGTTTGCCTGTCCCCAAACCCACCCTTGAGCCCTCGTTCCCAGGAAGGGCGGGGGGGGGGGGTGCACAGCCCTTTCTGCTGGTCTTGGAGGAAATCCCAGAGGCCTGGGCGCTGTCCCTCAGCTCTTCAGCTTAAGGCGGGCGCTCTACCCCTTGAGCCACAGCCCCACTTCTGGTTTTCTGGTGGTTCATTGGAGATCAGAGTCTCACAGACTTTCCTGCCCGGGCTGGCTTTGAACTGTGATCCTCAGATCTCAGCCTCCCGAGTAGCCGGGATGACAGGCGTGAGCCACCGGCACCGGACTTGTTTTTTTTTAAAGTCATTCATCACAGTGATGAGGATTCTGAAAGTTAAAGAGAAAATAGTGCATTTCCTTGTTCTGAAAACCCCTTCTTCGTAAGGAAAGGATGAATCCACGGCCTTCCCACGCGCTCCTCCTCGCGTGGTTTGAGTCTGGACCCTGCGTCCTTCCGCTCGCTGGGTGTTGGCACGGTTAGCTGAGCGTGGTCTGGGGCCGGGCGCGGGCTGTCTGAATTTCTGACGCAGCGCAGGTCTGGGCTGCGATGGGGGATCGGATCGCCTTCTCCTTTCAGTGGCTGGTTTTTTCACACGAGGTTCGCACCCTCTGCTCGGGCGCGGCCTGGAGCTGCTCCCGTCTTCCCCCTGCGCGGCTGGATCCGCAGGCGCAGCCGCCATCCGGCCTTTTCCTCTTTCGGGGAGCCCTGTTGTTCGCTGTGCTTTTCCTGGGGTGGCTTCGTGCACACAGTCTTCCTTGTGAGTCCCCGGCATCTCGAAGGGCAGCTTACCGCTCTCCCCCGCTGCTTCCTTCAGGAAGGGCAGGCCGTGGCCGGGCAGCGCGTTCTCGCGGAGGGGGAGGGAAGCGTGATGCCACTCACGCGGCGCACGCGGGGATCTCAGTGCCAGGAAGCATTCTCCGTGCGTCCTGACCCTTTCCACCCGGGCCGAGGCTCCGGGGAGGCCTTGGGGAGAGCGTGACCGCCGGGCTTGGTGACGAGCGCCGTCCTGGCGCGGGCAGAACAGCACCGCTGCGCCTCTGCGTAAACTCCCGAAGCCGCCGCGCCTGGCGGGGATGAACCCAAGCCAGCAAGCGCAGGGAAGGAGTTCATGAGCGTGGCTTTCAGATCATGACAGTGAGATGCACACTCCTGGTCCCCTGAACTAAAGACAGGCGCAGTGGCGGGAAGGGCGCTGCGTTTGGGAGCGGGAGAGGGCTTTCCGCTGGTCAGGACAATGAGCAGGTCATCGTTGCAGTGATCACTAACTCGCTGTCCCTCCCTGCCCCCCCCCCGCCCCCACTTCCCAGCAAAGAGCAGACCCCAAGATCCGCACACAAATAGAAACTGACTTCCAAAGGCCTCCAGTGCCGGTGATTTTCCAGTCCCGGGAGGATTTTTGACTTCCTTCCAGAAAGAAAGAAACAAGTGAGATCTCAGCCGCCGGCCAAGGCCACACGGGGTGGGAGTCCTGCGACCAGCTGCCCCTCGGGGGGTCTCCAGCAGTTAGGATCCCCCCCCTGATTCCCGCGGCCCCCCCCCGCCTCTGCTCATCTGAGCACCCCGTGCCCATCCCATGCCCCCAGCACGTGGCAAGGCCCTGGGGCCGGTGGTCCTGGGTTTGGCAGGGAGCCGCTGTCACACAGGCTGGAGTAGAAAGCTGGCGGTGGGCATGCGTGGATTTAACCTGCTCCAGCATCCCCTGCTGTGACAGAGGCCTGAAGGCCAGCAAAGTGGGGCCTGGCCGTTTCAAAGGCCATCCCTCCTCCCCCTCCTTTCTTCCTCCTCCTCCTCCTCCTCCACCTGCGCAAGCCCTCTGCCTCTACTGGCTTCCCGTGTATCGTGTTTTGAGGGCTGAGGACAGCTGCCGGGTAAGAAGCGTCACTGCTCAGTTTCTGCTCCGAGACTCCGCGAGGCAGAGCAAGGTGAGTCGGATGCTCTTGCTCGGCTGTGATCGGTGCCCGCGCCGTGGGCACGGCGTGCCGGGCGGACACAGGCACAGCCCGAGGCGGTGGCGGAGGCCGCAGGCAGGAGCTCGGCTCCAGACTCGTTTTCCCCAAGACCCCCACATTCGCTCTGTCCCACACCCCGAGCCAGGCCGCGCTCACTCCCCGGCGCTGCCTCTTTCCCGGGTTGATTTTCTTTTAAGGTTAATGTCGTCGTCGTCCGGAAAGGTTAGGGTCGCTGTTTCTTGGTGTTTTGTGCCGGTGCTAGGGCTTGAACCCGGGGCCTGCTGCCCTTGCTTGGCTTTTTTGCCCAAGAGGTTGGATATTTCTTAAGCCACAGCTGGCCGCGCTGTTTTTGGCACTGTAGCTGTGTTTCTGTAGCACGTACACCAACGTCCATCCTCGCGCATGTTGATGGAGATGCAAAAAAGAAATAGCATAAAAGAAAAGTGGCCAGGATTCCAGCCACCCCCGGAGCCCGGCCGGGGCCTCCTCTCCCCGGAATTGCTCTTTCCCCCCGCGTGGATTGCTTTTCTGAGAAAAAACAAAACCGGGGGAGCGTTCTGTGGACGCCGCTCTACTGGGCCTTGTAGCGAAGATGATCGGGCCCAGGTGCCCGGCGAGCGCGGAGATCCACAGGGAGAACCGCGGCGTCTCCTTCCCAGAGGTTAGCCAGCGGTTAGCCGAGCGGCGACGGCCGGGCGAAGGGAGCGCCAGTCCCCGCGCTCGCCGAGTCTGAGCCGCGCCCGTGCATGGAGGCCCTTGCTTACTGCCACCATGTTGTATGTGTAGGCCTTGGTTCTGGCTCAGATCACCGCCATGCCCTGAGATCCAAGCCTGTCTGTGACCCGCGTGGAACCATAGAAAGCGGTCGATGCGCGCAGAGGTGATTGTGTGGTCAGTCCCCCGGCGGCTGTACATGCACGATCCTGTCCAGTGTGTGTGTGTGTGTGTGTCTTTGGGGCCGTTAGTTGTGATGGAATCACACTTCAGTTGTTAAATTAGGTGCCTCAGGGTGTAAATCGGGCATCGTACCATCCAATATTTGTTGCTAAGCATTTTTTTCTGTGATCTTTACTGGAGGCACTGGGAAACGCAGCCTTTTCAACTTAACAATGCACTGAGCGCCGGTGGCTCACGCCTGTCATCCTAGCTGCTCAGGAGGCCGAGATCTGAGGATCTCGGTTCAAAGCCAGCCCGAGCAGGAAATCCCATGAGACTCTGATCTCCAGTGAATCACCAGAAAACCGGAAGTGGTGGAGCGCCAGCCTTGAGCACAAAAGCTAAATTCAAGCACCAATATCCAAACAACAACAACAATAATAATAATAATGCTTTGGCTTTCCTTGTCTCCAGGGTGCCGGTTGCACAGCCCTGGTGGTAGCTGTTGTGGCGCGGAAACTAGAACTCACCAAAGCAGAAAAACACGTGCACAACTTCATGATGGACACTCAGCTGACCAAGAGGGTGAGTGACCGGCCGCCCGCCCCAGCAGCCCCCGCGGTCTACGCCGTCTCGGGGTGCGCGGCCGGGAAGGCGGGGCGTGCTTGCTAAACGGGGGGGGGGGGGGCGGGGGGGTTCCCGACTTCAGATCGTGAGGGGCCGTGGGGCACGTGGATCAGTCGTTCACAGAACAGCAGGTAGACCACGCCTTTCCCCCTGAGTCGCGGCCGGCCGGGAGGCGTTGGGCGGCGGAGGCCGCCGTGCCTCGTGGCCGTCACATCAAGCTGGGGTGTAACTCAGCACTACAGCTCTTTACCCAGTGTGCCCAAGGCTCTGGGTTCGATCCCCACCAAAGCACCACCGACAACAAAAAAGAAACGTACCAAAAGCCACATGTAATCATTAAGAGATTGAAAAACTGCAGCCACTCACCAGGGGCTCCGCCTCACAGCCCAGCTGCTCAGGCGCTGAGGACTGTGGTCCCAGCCAGCCCTGGAGAACAGGACGATGACCCTATTAGAGAAATAGCAAAGTCAAGAAGAGCTGGAGGCCTGGTTCAAATGGTAGAGCACCCGCCTACCCATCTCAAGGACCTAAGTTTAAACCCTGCTGAAAAGAAAAAAATGATGATTCCCTGAAATACCATGTAGAAGAAATATTTCCCCCCCCCCCCCAGTGGCGAACAGGTTAATGGCCACAGATGTTCTGAAATTGGAATATAACTCTGAAAGAAAATAAATAACAGCGATAAATATTGAAACAGTGGGTTATTTCCCAAGACCAGGTTTAACTTTTCGAGCCTTCCTGAATTGAAAAATCACCATGAAAAAAAAAAAATCACTCACCATGCACAAATTTCCAGGGGAAACAATCTGATACAGACACGGCTTCCCCGTGTGGGAAAGGGAAACACAGATTCGTCGTGTTCAGCGTTGAGGGAGATGGCAAAGGTGATGAGACTCTGCAGCTCAGAGCTGCCCTCGGTGCCCAGGTGGAAGAGTGCCAACAAAAGTAGAAAGCAAACAAAAGTCCCCACGGCTGGCCGAGGGATGGGCATAGCCCCGCGCGGACAGACCCTCTGTCCTGTCGCTGGGTGTCGGGCCCGGGGAAGGCCGGACCCCTGCCCATCTGGGATTGAACACCGAGGAGAGCGTGGAGTTTGGGCCGCAGAGATGCCTTGCTGTGGAGAAGAAACAAACAAACGCAAGACGTTCCAAGGATCCTGACCTGATTCTGTTCAAGATTTCCAAATTGACAGACCATACTGCGTGAATTCTTTGCGTGTGTATGTGCCAGCCCGGGGGCTCGAACTCAAGGCCTGGTTGCTACTTGTTGGCCTGTTTTCGCTCAAGGCTGATGCTCTTACCATGTGAGCCACAGCTCCATTTCCAGCTTTTTGGTGGTTAGTTGGAGGAAAGAGTCTCACAGACCTTCTTACCTCAGCCGGCTTCAGATTTTAGCCTCTTCAGAGAAGAGAAGTTCTTCACAATTATATGTAGAATTGTGATCAGTAAGGACTGGAATAACATCACAAGCCAGTGAGTGGCCCCAACCCCTGTAGCCCTAGCTACGTGGGAGGCTGAGGGGTGAGCATCGTGATTGGAGGCCAGCTCAAGCAGAAACGCTCATGAGGTCCCTTCTCCGCGTTGCCACCTGGACGGGGGTACCCCTCAGAGGCGGGGTGTGCCAAGGCCGGAAGCGAGGCTTTATTTCAAAAATGGCCAGGAATTCAGTTACATCCGCGGCCGGTCAGGCCCAGCCCCTGGCTGACGGGAGAGACTCCATTTCCTCCAGTGTGCGCAGTGGCCTGCGTGGTGCCGTTGTAGAGAAGGTGTCGATCCACTCACAGCCGTCAGCAGAGCTCAGAGAAGCCTGAGAAACTCACCGGTGCACGCAGCCATCCAGGGCCCAGACCCGGGTCTCCAGACCTGCACGAAGGCCGCCGCACCGTCCTGACCTGAGAAACCACATGGTCCATTCCCTCCGGGTCGGCTTTCCTCTCTCCCCGAGCGACGGCCAGACCTGGCTTTCACTCTATTTCCCTGCAAGTCTCCGGGCGCTTTCGTGCACCGATTCACCGTGGCTCACACCGGCAGTGAGCATCCCAGCCTGTCTGTCGCCGTCCTCCGTCTGTCCTTCCCCCCAAAGAAAGGAGAGTCCTGCCAGGAGGAATGTAGCTGAAGCCGGGCACCAGTCACCCGAGCTACGCGGAGGTCTGAGGATTAGGGGTTCGAAGCCAGCCCAGGCAAGAAGGTCCATGAGACTCTTCCCTCCAGTGAACCAGCAAAAAGCCAGAAGAGGCGCTGTGGCTCAAGTGGTAGAGCGCCAGCCTTGAGCAAAAGAAGCTCAGGGACAGCGCCCAGGCCCTGAGTTCAAGGACCAGGACAGACACAAACAGCTGAGTAATAGAGGAAGTATGTTTGCTAGTTGGCTGCTTGTTGGTTTTAATTCGGGGACATGTTATTTTTCCCGTCAGTTCCCCCTGCCCCCCCGAGAAGAAATCTCTGCACCGTCAGTCACCAAGGCTGGTGCCCGTTACAAGTGCAGAGGAAATACACACGCAGGGTGCCATCGCTCAAGGTCACTTCAGGGACGCTTCCCTGCCGTGGGCCTCGGGCGCTGCGGGACGGGCCAGGTGATGGTTGTGCGGGAGACTAAATTCCCACCAGGTCAGCCGGTCACCCCAGGGAGCGACCGGACACCTGTGGCTTGATCCTCACTCGATGAGCCCATCTTTCAGGAACTTTCTAGAAAGTTCTAGATTACCGGCTCCTGGAGTGTAGGGCTCAACCTCACTTGGTACGCCCATCTTTCAGAACTTTCTAGAAAGTTCTAGATTATCAGCTCCTGTAGCGTAAGGAAGACTACCAAAATAATCATAATCTGGGCTGGCTAAGTTTGTTATCGGCTTCCAAGATATTTTGAAGCCTTTAATCAAGAAAGCAAGAGGCAAACTTAGAGAGAGGACATTTACCACAGAGGGTGGACGCCCAGCTGCTCGGGATGCAGGAAAAGAAGAGTTGAGAAAGGAAGGCAGTGTCCCGAGAGAGAGAGACAGAGAGAGAGAAGAGAGAGAGAGAGGCGGAGAGACGGCGGCAGCACCTCCCTAATCTTTCTGTCTCTGGATGGCTCCGCAGCAGGTACAGCTACTTCCAAAAGGGCGCAAATCCAAGGACCCCGGTGTCTCCACCCCACACCGTCCGGTTGCCGCTGCCCCCGCTGGAGGATTCCGCCGTGAAACTCACCGACGGCTTCTCCCCGCTTGTTTTCCAAACAGGTAAAAAACGCAGCTGCCAACGTGCTCAGGGAAACATGGCTCATCTACAAAAACACGAAGCTGGTGAAGAAGATAGACCACGCGAAAGTGAGGAAACATCAGCGGAAATTCTTGCAAGCTATTCACCAGTAAGTACCGTCTCCGTGTTTACCTTGCTTGCTTTGTTGCTGGCTTCCGATGCCAACCAACACTTAGTTGTTTTGTTGTTGTTGTTGTGTTCACAGTAATTCTCTCAGTGAAATACTGAAGGAAAATTTTAGCTGCTCTTCGATTAAAATTCATGAGTAGACTACTCGTTTCTTAACCAAGATGTCTTGTTTCTGTTTCCAGTATCAGTCGTTTCGATTAAAATGGCGTGTCCCAATTTATTTAACTCTCATTGTCCGTTCGTCCTAGGATGTGTAGCTTGTATGCGTGGTAAAATCTTGAAAGATTAAATGGCGTGAGCTACCTAGATTTTCCCCACATACATCGAATGTCTGTATGGATTAGAACGCCCTAATTGTCTTAGTGATCGAAGACTCGGCGCATTCCCAGTCAGAAATTCGGGGTTGTGTGTGCACCACATGTTCCTTGTAGATCTTTGCGTTCCATGATGATCCTGAAATGGCAGCGTTCCCCTCCGGGTCGCTGTTCCATTGTTAGCCAACTCCCATAGGCGTTTGAAGTAGATGCCTGTGTCTCGTAAGAGCCAGGATAATTTGGAAACGCGGGACTTTCCCCCGAGGTGGAGATGTCTTCACTGTAAGTATACCTGTGGGTCTCAGGTCTGGGATCAGGCAGCTGTGCCACTCCTGCACAAAGAAACACAGGGTGAAATCCACCCAGGCGACCCTGGGAAACCAGACAAATCCCGGCTCTTTGTCTCCCTGGGGCCAAACTAGCACTGGACAAGAAAGTTGTGAGGCTAGAACTCATCTGACGGACGGACAGACGGAGCTCATTGCTAAGCCCCTTGGCACCACACATGCAGAGTCTCTAGGCTTTCTCCTCCTACCTTCCACCTGTCTGTCCATCCAACCAGCTGGCTCTGAGATGTAATTACACCACTGCTTGCTCTTTTTCTTTTCCGAGGAAGTGCAGCGGAGAAGCCGGTTCTCCGGTACCTAAGGCAGAAGCGCACACACGTGTGTACGCGGTAGAGGAGTTGGTCCTCGTTGCTGCTCGTAAGAAGGCAGTGGTGTTTTTCCTTAAACCAGATGCAGCTCCGAGCTCCCCCTGATTGTTAGGGTCTTAGTACTGCCCCGAAGACGTGAGGCAGCACAGAGACAGAACGAGTTCCCCTTACAAGCCACCGCCGGGACCTCCTCCCCCCGCCCCTCCCCTGCAGGCCAGGCCTGACCCCCAGCCAGTCATAACCACCCCCAAAGCCCTTGTCACCAGTAACCCCCCATCCACACACGAGACCCACAGGGCCCGCCATGGACCGCAAGTGTCTGGGTGTGAGCACCTGTTTCCTGTGAAGCTATTGGAAAGGAAGCTCACCTCGGTGGGTGTAGGAGCCCAGTGTGCCGGGGAACACCAGTGTGCGGAGACAGTGAGCAAGCGTAGGCCGGTGGGTCTGCGGCCTGCCATGCATCCCCTGCCCGCCAGGATTTCATGCTTCTGTCAGCGTTGCCTATTAAAAACACAATCCGGTGTGAACTGGCCTTGGATTAATGCCCGGATACCAAATTCAGAATATCACACTGCAGCAAGTGTGTTGTAATCTAGCCCCAAAACCGTCCCTTCCAGGGGCGCTTATCCTACATTGTGGGTCTTCATTAAATTTTAGGTTCTGAATGCATTTACAGGCAAACCCTTGGGAGAAATGCAAAGGTATTTATTCATCATGTAACCTTGGCTGTTACGTTTGAAAAGCTTTTTTCAATAAACTAATTTTTTTTAAGCCCACTCTGTAGGAAAGCTAGTTTTAAGAACTGTCCTAGCTGGACACTGGTGGCTCACACCTGTCATCCTAGCTACTCAGGAGGCTGAGATCTGAGGATCACGGTTCAAAGCCAGCCTGGGCAGGAAAGTCCATGAGACTTTTTTTTTTTGGGGGGGGGTCCGGTCGTGGGGCCTGAACTTGGCCTGGGTGCTGTCCCTCAGCTCTTCAGCTCAAGGCTAGCGCTCTACCACCTGAGCCACAACACCACTTCCGGCTTTTTTTCTTTTTGCTTATGTGGTGCTGAGGAATCGAACCCAGGGCCTCAGGCATGCAAGGCAAGCGCCCTACCACTGAGCCACCTTCCCAGCCCCGTGAGACTCTTATCTCCAATAAACCACCAGAAAACCAGAAGTGGCGCTGTGGCTCAAGTGGTAGAGCGCTCGCCTTGAGCTGAAGAGCACAGGGACAGCGCCCAGGCCCAGAGTTCAGGCCCCACGACCAATAACAACCAAAAAAAAAAACCTGTCCTAAAGACAGCAGCAGTTGTGCCCACAGGGCAGGTTGAATTGAGGTGCTGGGTGCCGTGGAGGAATTTTCCCAGCGCTCCCCCATCACCAGCTTCTGAGTGGTGACCAAGGAATTCCCCTGTGACTCTCGCGTCTGTCAGTTTCCGACTCCGTTTCTTCTGTAGAACGTGTACCTCGCCAGTACGCGAGCTTCGGGCGGCTCAGACGGCGTTCTGCATTGTCTCATACGTGTTGTCCTCGACACGGGAGCCCTGTCTCGCTGTCACGGGGAGGGGTTGGGGAGGTGAGGCACACAGGGGCTCGATTCCACAAAGCAAGGCCTCCACCGCTCCCCGTAGACCCCGCGTGAGCCGAGGCCCGGCCGGCAGCTCCGGGCAGCTCGGGCCTTCGTGGCAGAAGGGCAGAGGTTCCAAACTCATTAGCTGGCTCTTCCCGGGAGAGCCCCCAGCTCTGAGAGCCGGTCCCGCTGCTGTCTCCCTGCCCTGAGGCTCAGCTCTCTCCCTCCCTCCTGTCCTTGCTGCCCTGTCTATCTGCTTCCCAGCAGTGAGCCTGTTTGAATTGTGTCTCTCCGTGCCACAACGTGAGCTCTTCCTCTAACTTTCCATGCTTGGTTTTTCCATGTCCTGTATGGTGGACCCATCTGCCAACACCAACTTGTCTCAGAGCCAAGAAATCCAACGTGGTCCTTTATACAGCGGCTCTGGGGGCCACATGAGGGCCCCCCTCAAACACTAGGATGCCCCGATTTATTGAGCACATTGGCCTTCTGGTCACTACGTTGTTTTATTTTTAAAAAAAAAATGATTTCAGTTGCTTCCCCGAGGCCAGGTTGGCCTGGGGTTCGTTCCCGTGTCTCACGTCCGTCCGGGTCGGGAGGAACGGCGAGCACTCTCGCTGGACAGGCCCCACTCACCGGCCGAGGACGGAGAGGTCAACCGACAGGGTGTCCCTTGGTCACGAGGTCTTCCGTCGAATGAATCGAGCCCCCTGTGCCAGACTGAAGCGCCTCTCTGTGATTTTTCTTTTTCCATTCCAGAATATTTTACAGTTTCTTTTTTCTTCTGTCTTTTTTTTTTTTTTTCCGACAAAATGAAAATAGAGCTCGGAAGTAAGTTACGTGAGCCGCGCCTCTCTACATTTGCAGACTTTTCGACTGGCTGCATGCACCTACCAAAAAGCGGATCCTTTCTTTGTGAATTTTAGTCGTCTGGTTGCTGCTATTGGAAATGTGATCCAAAACAAAAACAAAAAACAAAACCACCCATGCTATTTTCCTGTGATACACGAAGTTCACAAGGAAGAAATCAGCATACGTTTCTTCTTCTTCTTTTCGTGTGTGGGGTGTGGGAAGAGAGTAATATGCACCTCTCTGCATGTTACCTTTTATTCCGGCAGCTCAGATGGACGTGTCCATCTACCGTCCCCGATCTCAGGCTGTGCAGGACAAAAACCGATACATGTCCCAGGAACACGGAGGAGCTCCAGGTAGACAGGGTTACGCGCAGGACCGCATTCGGAGCGGATGAAAGGGGCAAAATTCTACTGTCAGACACAGTTGAGTCACCCGAGAGAGGCCAGGAGTGTACACACACACACACACACACACCATTTGAACACATCCATTTCCACTCGCAAAACCTCAGCTACCTCTCCCGATTGCCAGAGCTCAAGTCTTCACACTCATCTCCTGCTGGAAACATCTGGCCCCAGAGCCCTAAATAAATCTTTAATTATTCGTTAAATTTTCCACACAGACTCGATACAAATCCCCACCCAAAATAACAAAAACATTCACCACCGAGAAAGGTAGAAGTCGCTTCTGTAGCAGTGAAAACACTGGTTATTTTGAGCTAGCCCCTGCCTGGGAAGCTGCCCTTCTGTGGAAACCTGGATGGAGATTCTGCCGGTCCCAGAGATAAGGACAGGGGAGGAGCAGGGTGAGACTGGCCCATGCCCTGTCCTGGCCATAATAAAGGCCTGGAGAAGCTCCTTCCACTGCCTCCAGTATTGCTTGTCTTACTGCTCTAAGAGTGATCCTTCAAGTCCTGGAGAGCAGCTCTGCCGCCGTACATCCAGCCCCCAGGAGCACTGTCTAACACGCATGCACGCACGCGCGCACGCACACACACACACACACACACACACACACACGTCCTTCCACCCAAGAGAAAGCCAGAGCTCCAGCTGGACGTGGAACCCCCACATTCTCCCCTCTCTGGGGTGACCCACAAACGTCTAGAGAGTTCTTTGTGGCCCGTGTTGTACAAGGGACAGACGTCACCCTTATAAGGACACTCGGGATTTTTCTCAACAGGATGTGAGCGTTAGGGACCTGCTGGCACATTTCGTTTAGACTAGGACCTGGCCCAGCCTGCCAGGTCATGCTGAGGGGTTGTGAGCAGTCACCAGGAGGAGCTGTGAACTGCAACACCTCCGGGCGGTTGAAGGTAGAGTCAGTTCAACTCTGCGTGGCCGAACGGACCAACCTCCTCGTGGGGGGCGTGGTTGTGAGGCCACTGGCCACAAACACGCCTGACAGGGTCTCCTGGCAGTAAAATCTTGCCCTGTGAGTTATGATCTAGTTAGTTATAGACGATTCTGAGCCATTTAAACTAACAGTAATTTAAAAGAACAAAGCATACCGTCTGACGTTAACAACGCTGACTTTCTAAAATGGCTTTCGTCACCAAGGCCAAGGAAGGGTAGCATGGATTTCCCTTTCTTTTCCTTTTTTTAACCTTTTCCATTAAGTAGCTTAGGAAAACCTGTCCTTTGAAGTCTTTAAATTGTTGATTTACAGAAAGGAAAAAAAAAAAAAACCTATCTTTATCTTGGGGAAAAAAAAAATCTTTGGTTCTTAGGACATAAATATGCCCCTCCCAAAAAAATAATAAGTTCTCATTTGGAAATACTTTAAAAAAAAAAAAAACCAACAGTGGCTATTTTGGGTGTGTACAATGGTATTGTAAGTAATGAAAAAGCCCTCTGACAAACAGACGCGGTGTCAGACCTGTGTTCTGACTTTTATCTCTAATTTTTTTTTAAAAAAAGGGAGTGTCTCCTCCTTTATCAAAATCAGTTTTAAGATTTTAAAAAGAAAGAAAGAAAAAGTCCCCCGAGGAACCGATGGAGAACTAGGAGACAGGACGATGCGTTTTGAGCTACCTTGGCTGCTGGTTGAATAAAAGTTTGGTTTCTGCTAATGAGAATCCCGCCTGTCACCGCTCATCGGGCCCCAGTGCTAACCCGACTCATCTCAGACGCCTCGGGGCGCGCCCGCGTCCGCTCACATAGGCATAGGAAGGCGGCATCGCTCCGCGTGACGAGGCCCAGTTGCTCGCATACTCTCTTCCTATGTCTATTTGTCATGATGCCGGGGCTTTAAGGAATGTTCTGGCTTCTTCTCATACGGTGAACCCCCCCCCTTCTCCTTCCCCACTCCCCCTTATGATCCTTTCTGAATTCAACATCCGGTAACCAGCTCTGTCCCCAGGACATCTCATCTCTGGCTCTCCTTTCTTTTTTTTTTTTTTGCGGTGTTGGGAAAGCATGCTCCTCATTGTACCAGATACATACGCCCAGTATGGACGCCCCACCCCGCCCCACAGAGTGAAAGCATTCTCCATGCAGTACCTTGCTCTTGCCGGTTTGGTGCATGCTGTTTGGTCAACCACGAGACGGCCGCTGCGGGGTGGGGGGAGATGGCGTGCCTGACTTGGAGTTCTGTCTTCTAGATTGAGAAGTGTCAAGATGGAGCAGCGGAAGCTGAATGACCAGGCCAACACCCTGGTGGACCTGGCCAAGGTAAGTCCAGCCTGTGTCGGCTGCCGGTGACCACCGGGCACTGGCCACGCCCCTTGGTGCACACGCTGGTGGACAGATCCACTGAGATGCACGCATGCATGCATGCACGCACGCAGGGCCCGGCTGCCAAGTACCTTTTCCTCCTCTCATCTCTTCTCCATGAGCCAACCCCCCCCCCCCCCCCAGCTTAAATGCTCTCCAGACTGCCAGGGACTGGAAGCATACTGTAAGACACCTGCATCCAACAGGAGAGTTCTGGAATTCTCCAGTCTTACAGGGATACAGCAGACCTGTGTCTTGGGTGTGTGTGTCTTCAAGGCTCATGGCTGGAAATAGTCATCAGTAAAAAAATAACACGAAGCAAACTGAGAACAGTGGGAAATTGACATTATAAAAAAGAGCGACTCCAGGTGCTGGTAGCTCACACCTGTAACCCTAGCTCACACCTGTAATCGTGGCTCACACCTGTAGCCCTGGTTGCTACCCAAGAGGTAGAGTCCTGAGGATTGTGGTTCAAAGCCACACAGGGCGGAAAAAGCCATGAGACTCTTGACTTCGCTAACACCATCAACAGCAAAAAGGCAAGTGAGAATTCAAGCCTGAGTTTTGAGTACTAGCTTGCACACGCGCGCACACACGCAAAGGCACTGCCCTAGTAATAGTACACATTGACAACAAATTTGATGTGCTAACTTATATAACAACCATTAAAACTCACCTCTATGGAAGTGACGCTGTGGCTCAAGTGGTAGAGCGCTCGCCTTGAGCTGAAGAGCTGAGGGACAGCGCCCAGGCCCTGAGTTCAAGCCCCACGACCGGCAAAAAGAAAAAAAAACTCACTCATAAACACAGAAATGGACATCTTTGCTATAATTGTTCCAATTCCTAAAATCCCTGGGCCTAATGTCCCCAGGCCTTCCAACAGGGAACCAGGTGAGTACCTGCAGTCTTATCGGCTCTAAGCCCCAGCATGGAACCTTCTAGAATTTGCTCCCCACGTAGCTCGTTTGTTCACGGAGCCGCCACCAACCAGAGAGGCGAGCCGGGGTGGGAGCTGGGCCGCCCAGCACGCTGTCTCTCCACACCGCCCCCCTCCCCCCGTCTCCCCCCCTACCAGACTCAGAACATCATGTACGACATGATCTCCGACTTGAACGAGAGGGGCGAGGACTTTGAGAAGCGGATCCTCACCCTGGAGACGAAGCTGGAGACTCTGATCGGCAGCATCCACGCCCTCCCGGGCCTGATCAGCCACACCCTGCACCAGCAGCAGCGGGAGTTCCTGGAGGCCCAGATGGATGGCTATGACAAACGGCTGGCCTACGGGGCGGAGCGCTCCCGGTCCTCCTCCCGACGGCGGAGGTCCTCTTCCACGGCACCACCAACTTCATCAGAGAGTAGCTAGAAGAGAATACGTTAATCACAAACTAAGACTTTTTGCCATCATATGGTCAATATTTTAGCTTTTATTGTAAAGCCCCTATGGTTCTAACCAGCGTTGCCTGAGTTCTGATGTCAGAATCTTGGGGACCTGAACATAACTATACTAAGTTTTAGGCCAAAATGAGTTGAAAACTCTGTTTTTTTTTTTTTCCGGTTCTGTTTCTTTGAGACACACAGGGAATGCACCTAATTACTGCTATTATAGATTGTTCCTCTAATTTCACTAACTTTTTATTCATGCACTTCAAACAAACTTTACTACTACATTATATGATATATAATAAAAAAGAAAACGTTAATTTCTGCACAGACTTGGTTTGATCACTTGACCAAAACCGTACGCCTGCCGTCCGTTGGCTCTCTTCCAGGGGGAGTGGCGGGCGGGGGGGGGGTCCTCTGATGTCAGCCGGCCCGACCGATTGGCTGGTTTGCGGGTGACACCTCCACACCGGACGTGTGACCGTTTTCCCCTCCCGTGAGATGTCGACATCACAATTATTTTACCCAGCTAAATGTTCCATTCTCTCTTCAGTTTAGTGTCTCCGTTTGGAGCTTTTACTTCCCAATGAAGTAGGTTTCCAAATGTGGAAAGTCAGGCTACTTAATCAGAATATGTACCGCACCCCCTCCCCTAATAAATGACACAGATCCTTTCAAGAATTATTCCCCACCAGGGTCCTTGTAGCTCACACCTGTAATCCCAGCTCCTCGGGAGGCTGAGATCTGAGAATCACAGTTCTGAGCCGGCCCAGGCAGACAAATCTGAGACTTTTCTTCAATGAAGCAGCAAAAATAAATAAATAAATAGTGGAGGTGTGGCTCACGTAGCAGATCCTCAGCCCTAAGCACAAAACAGAAGGCCCTGAGTTCAAGTCCAAGATTGGAACAGAGCGATCATTATTCCCGTTTTACACCAAGTATCGGGGTACAACCATTGTCTGTGAACTCCTGTGATGGGATTTATAAGTCTAAAGCAGTGATTTCTTACTCCTTTATTCCAAAAGGCCCTGGCTCTGTTGAAGGTAACTGCGGTACAGTCATGAAGATCCGTAGTTACTTACAGGTTTGCTTACCTCAGCATCATAAACATGAATGTAAGTCAACGTATTGCCTAGTGTATGGTCCCCTCTTGGTCGGGAATAGCGTACATATCTGGCACAAGATTAATTTCACACATTTTTTTCTACACTTGTTTCTCCAGCGGTTATGGTCTGATTTATATAAAAGGAAAATGGCAAATTTGTAAAAGCCAGCCCTGGGCCTGTTTGCTGTAAGTCTGGCCTTGGTTTGGAAGGGACATCATTTGCTCTTCACGGGGTTGGATTTTTGGTACCAGGAGGATCGAACCCAGGATGTTGCACTATGCTAGGCCAGCTACAGCTCCCAGACCCGGGCAGCGCCCTCCTGCACAGGTGCTCTCGGGGAGGCTGAGGAAGAGCTGCTCCTCCGTGCTACGGGCAACATAGAAAAAGCCAGGCTTTGTTTAGCAAGCTGCTTGCGTTTGTCTAAACATGAAGAGTGCTCCTGCGTGTTCAGAAAACTCAGAAGAGATGCCTGTTCTCCCGCTCCACTGTACCACTCCAGGGTCTAAAGCATCCCAAATGGCTGGCATAATTAAGTAGTTCCCGCCGGGGCGCCAGTGGCTCATGCCTGTAATCCTAGCTACTCAGGAGGCTGAGGTCTGAGGGTCGTGGTATAAGGCCAGCCTGGGTAAGAAAAGTCTGTGGGACTCTTACCTTCAATTAAGCATCAAAAGGCCACAAGTGGCGTGGGTGGCTCAAGTCATGGAGCACTAGCTAGCCTTGAGCAACAACAACAAAGTCAGAGACAGCACCCAGGCCCTGAGTTCAAGCCCCAGGAGGACCAACATCCAAAGGAAAAGCATGTTTTCTTGCAAGCAAAAAAAAACTACAGCAATATAGTTGATTCCCGCCGCACAGTTCAGTGAAGAAAGTAGCTTGCACCACGATGCTCTATAGGTGACGGAAAGAATCAAAACATTTCAAGAACGCAGCTTTTAACTGTATGTGTAATTGACTGGGAATGTGTGCTTCCCCCTTCCCCAGCGCTCCCCAAGGCTGCAGCTAATCTCATTTACACAAGACATTCCCCGCACATCTGTGCTGGAGAGGAGGGGAAAACAGAACGCCGCCTAGGGACACGTAGGGCTGAGGGTGAGTGAACCTCACAATCCTGCTTCCAATCCTGCTTTGTCAGGACGCATGCTTCATATGATAGAACTAAGGTTTCGGGGTTCACAAGACAAGAATACATTTGGGCGTAAGCACTGGATTCAGAGGAGAGACGTGGATAAGATGAGGCGTTTGGTCTTGTACTTTGATGTCATTGGTTCTTGCGTATTCTACTCGTGACCAAAGCAGCGTGGATACCATGAGAGTCGATGTAATTGAAGCTACTTCTCCTCGTAAGTGAGCCTCGCTCAAGATCACTCCAGAACCAAGAAACCGGGACAAACGTAACGGATCGCTGTTCTGATTGGGGAAGAGAGATGAGCAAGCGAGCTTCCGTTTTAATTTCAATGCCTGTCTTTTTTCCTTTCCTCTTAACCGGAGCATTCCTGGGTGAGGTGCTCTTTTCTGTCTAAACATTCATCTCTTCCTGTTACCAGTTTGCTTGAGCTTTGTATCTGTAGAAGAACATCAAATCACTGCTGTCCTAGGTTTGTGTCTGCTCAGATGACATTGAAGTGAGACCAATTCAATACTGACAAGAGGTCTTACTCAAATACTTTTTTTTTAAAAAAATGGCTCGTGCCTGCAATCCTAGCTACTCAGGAGACTGAGATCTAAGGATTAAAGTTCAAACCTTTCTGCCCGGGATGGGTAGGTAAGATGAGACTCTTATTTCCAACTAGCCACCAAAAAGCCAGACGTGGGGGCGTGGCTCAAGTGGTAGAGCACCAGGCTTGAGCAAAATAGCCAAGTAAGAGCACAAGGCCCTGACTACAAGGCCCTGGGAAAATAAAATTAAAGAAAAAAAAAAAAAAAGACTTACAAATGCTGAGTAGCACAGTACAAATCTTATGTGAAAACAGCCACCTTGCACCACAAAGAAATATAAATATCGCCATACACGCTTATTTTTATTTTCTAAGACTGATGAGGTTTATCCACATAAGGACTCCTCTCCCAGTTCCCAATATCCTTTCAACTAGGCTACATAACAGGTGTCATCTGATCCCAGAGTTAAGCCTGGGAGCGAGGTATCATTACTTTCCCCTCCTACAGATCAGAAAGCGCACAGAGCAGGGCTGGCCCTGGCCCTGTTCCAGGTTGCTTGCTGATAAATGACCCGGGGGAAGGATCAAATACAGCTCGTTCTACACCCCACCCCTTCACCAGCCCTGGCTGGGCTTTCTTGACTATTAATTCCTTTGTTTTGTGCTCATCCTGGGGTGGAATTTAGGGCTTGGGGCAGTTCCTGAACATGTTGCTCAAGGAAGGCGCCCTACCATTTGAGCCACAGCTCCACTTCCGACTTTTTGGTGGTTTGGTGGAGAAAAGAGTCTCACAGACTTTCCTGCCCGGGGTTGGCTTTGAACCGCAGTCCTCAGATCTCAGCCTCCCGAGTGGCTGGGATGACAGGCGTGAGCCGCCGGCGCCCGGCTCTTTCATTCTGTATGTGTACATTCTCATTTGGTCTCTTCTTTCCCATGCCCAACTAACTGCTAACCAGCCAATCAACTAACTAAGCCAACCAACCACCAACGAGCCCACTAACCACCTCCACCTTACACCTGTCTGCTATTACTTCAGTGAAATAGCTCCTCTTTCCCCTTCCCCGTACTATCTCCATACTCCTCTGCTATGCCCTCTATGGGTTTATTTTTTTCCTCATTCAAGCTCTTGAATGAGCTCTTCTACATAGCTCAGTATTTTTCTGTCTCAAGAAGTTCTCAATTTACAATTCTCCAGATTTTGGGAAACTTGAGATCTTGAGCCATATGCCCAGCCTCCTGTCTTTTTCTTCTCTTTCTTCATTATTATTATTATTACTATTACTACTCTGTGGGGTTCACACCAGTCCTGGGGCTTAAACTCAGAGTCTTATTCCCTAGCATGTGTTTTTTGGCTCAAGACCCGGTGCTCTATCCCTTGAGCCACACCTCCCCTTCTGCTTTGGGCTGGTTAGGCGGAGATCGGAGTGTCTCCGATCTGTCTGTCTAGACTGGCTTCAAACCACGATCCGGAGGTCTCAGCCCCCTGGGTAGCTAGGGTCACGGGTGTGAGCCCGCGGGCGCCCGGTCTTTTGGGAGGATTCTGGGACTTGCACACGGCCTCCCTTAGGGCTGGTGGCTTCATGGATCTCACCAAGTGTCGAGCGTGGCGTGTCCCGCTGATCCCGCGCTGAAGTTCGGGAAGGCGGTGGTGTAATGGAGTCCCTTCTTGGCCACCAACAGCAATGATTAGAAGTAAACAGGAAATGAACTCGACTCTCTGGCTGCCTCGGTTTCCGTAGGGTCTGTTTGCTGGAGAACGATGTCAGCGTTGCCCATCACCTCCCTCCCTTCCACAGACGGCTCAGGCACTCTTCCCCGCCTCGGAACCCTGGGGTGAGTCTAACTGGTCGTGCCAGATTTCCCACTTTCCTGAAGTTTCTCTTCCAGAGGCCATGCAATTTCGTTGTGCAATTCAGTGCCGCGCACTCCCGGGCATGTGTCCAGATGAACACTGGACACGGGTGCCATCGATCTCCCTTGCTCAAAGAGCTCACATCGCAAGCGAACCAGCCCGTCTGGAGACTGGGGCTGAGCAAACAATCCTACCCCTGCCAGCCGTCAGCCTCCACCCAGCGCACACAGCTGTGCGGCTCCACTGTCCTGAGTTTATCCCAGATACTTAGGATTGTTTGCTTGCAGGTTATGTACTCTCTAGATTTCTCTTCACCTCTCCTCCCACAGAGAGGATCCAGCCTCTGGTAGGATCAATGCACCTGTCTGTAGGCTTCCCTGATAGGTCAGTCAAACGCAAAGGCCCTTGGGACTTGGAGTGTTTCCATAGCATTCTCTGCGAGCCGGACACACGCGCTTTGCTGTCTTCAGGTGGGGGCCAGATGCACCTCCCACTCATAACAGAGATCTGAGCCTTGTCCAAGGCACCAGAGGCTCATACCGTCACCCCAGCCACTCAGGAGGCTGAGAGCTGAGGATCGCAATTTGAAGTCAGTCCAGGCAGGAAAGTCTGTGGGACTCTCATCTCCCATGAACCACCACCAAATCCACCAAGTGGACCTGTGGCTCAAGCGATAGAATGCCAGCCTTGGGCAGGAAAAGCTCAGGGACAGCACCAAAGCCCTAAGTCCTAGGACTGGCACTAATAATGATAAATTCACAACCATTGAACTCTACATCTTATATACCTTTAAGTGTTCACTAATCCAAGCCGGCGCCGGTGGCTCACGCCTGTCATCCTAGCTACTCAGGAGGCTGAGATCTGCGGATCTCAGTTCAAAGCCAGCCCGGGAAGAAAAGTCCATGAGACTCATCTCCAACAAACCACTCAGAAAACAGGAAGTGGCGCTGAGGCTCAAGTGGTAGAGCGCTCGCCTTAAGCTGAAGAGCTGAGGGACAGCGCCCAGGCCCTGAGTTCAAGACCCACAACCGACAAAAAAATAAAAATAAAAAATGTGTTCATTAATCAAATGGAAATCTGTTGGCCGTGGACTCAGTATGCTAGTCAAGATCCCCCAATCCCGAGTAGAAGAAAATCGCTTGGGTAGCAGCCAGCCCCTGCCCCCAACTTCTTCGTCCTGACCAATCAGTTTACCAACTCCCCCCTCCCCTGCTCCAAGCCAACCCGTGGCTGAATGTGGCCAAACCCCCCACCCCACCCCACCCCTGCAGCCAAGCTCCGGGGCTATTTGCTTTCAAACACCCAACATTTGCTTTGTGCTTCCCCCTTCCCCCCCCCCCTTTTTTTTAATTAGGAAGATTAAAACTATGAGGGGGGAAAAAAAAACCAAGAACCCTCTCTTCTCCTCTTTCTGCGGGAACAGCTTGTTTCCATGACATTTATACGGGGAGCTCTTGCTAAATGACAGGCAGATTGTGAGGGAGATGTTATTTTCCGTCTCTCTGCCTGGGATCTTCGAGTCGTGGGTGTGAGGTAAGAGCGGCGAGCCTCCTTGCCAGGGTGACTGGCAGGTGCAGTGCCTAGGGAGGGGTGGGGGGGGGGAGGGGAGGGGGAGGCTGGGGAGATGTTATTTAAGGGTTGATATGACGGCAGCTGAGCAGATTTGGCTGGAAGTTGTAAGATATATCGGTGCTTTTGGTAACACGGAGTAACGTTTCCACAGATGAAAGTGTCTGCTCTTTTTTAGTTCTTCTCCTCGTGAAGCCAACCCGGCGCTCCCAGAATGTGCCAGCACCTGCGGGAGCCAAGGTCCCGAGGCCTCGGGATGAAGCGGGCCCGGAGACGGCCGACCGTGAAGCCGGGCGATGGAAGAAAGAGCGCGCTGGACCCTCCGACGCCCGCTCTGCCCCCCACGGCCGGGACGGCCTGGTGTCTGCCACGCTGCTCCCGGGGACAGCTGGCTTTCTCCCACGCTGTCCCCCCCCCCCCCCAACAACTCCATGAGACTTCCACGGGGGAAGTCTCCTCTCTTTCCAACCTCCCTCCTTCCTCCCCCATCGGTTCACGTCTCCTCACTCTCATCTGGATCGGGGCGGCGTGTCTGAATTCTTCAGGCGCCGTGGCTACTCTCCGTGCTCGCCAAAGGGGGACCCGTTACCTCGCCCCCCCCCACCTTAGTCTGCCGTCAATAAGAGCTCACCCGCCCATCTGCTGCCCACAGGACCAGTTCCCAGCTCCCGCGGTCCATGCAGGAGACCTGCCCGTGTGGGTCCAGCAGTTCCCCCCCCCACCCCCTTGGCTCTCCCCTGATGGAGCCAGCTGCCTCTGTACCCCCCCCCGTACCCCATCCCTGACTCCGCCTGGACCTCAAATCCCCTGCACTTGACATTATCACCGCCGCACGGTGAAGGCGGAGACCTCGACCACCGGAAGATCTCCGTTTGCCTGGACCGAAGAGCTCTTGACCAAGTGATCTGGAGCCTGAGTGGCTTCTCAGGAGCACTCTCTCCACTCTGCAGCTGACCCTTTCCTATTCCACTGCCCCCCTCCCATTCCCAGTCCACATCACCGGCCTGCCCCCGCCCCGGGGCATTTGCATTGATGCCTCCTCTCCACACCTTCCCTTCCTGGCAATTACCTCTACACCTTTCCAGATCTAGGGAAACAAATGATCAAACGCCAGCACACCCTACCTACGCACATAGCCCTCTTTGCTGGCGACTCCCACGCTCTGTTCTTCCTTTTACAATAGTGTTGATGAAAATATTATAATCACGTGTATGTCCTTCTACTCGGCTCCAGTTGCTAGCTTCCTCAGAAGAACTCAACCTTTATCAGGCAAGGTTAAAAACAAAAAGTTCTATAAGTGATCACCATTTTACAAGTGATAAAAGCAGACAGACCACAGAGCTGGTATTGGACCGGATTACGCTTACTTGGTGGTTCCGTCTTGCTAAGGAGAAGAGAGCAGAGATCGAGGCCCGTTGCCTTTCCCCAAGTCCCATACTGGGAGAGCCCCATACTCGGGGGGGGGGGGGGGGGACATCACTCCTGTCCTGGTCAACCTCTTCCCCAAGTGCAGAGGAGTCAGAGATAACTCAGCTCAAACCTTGGAGCAATCCTGAGGGGTGGGAGGGGTGGAGGGAGGGGAGGGGAGGGGAGGGAAACATGGCAGTCCTGGTACAAAAACAGACACTGGATCAAAATAGAAGATCCAGAAATGAACCCACCCAAGCATCCCATCCTTGATAGAGAATTTGGGATCTGGAACGTAGTACTTCATTTTTAATTTCTACTAGCAAATAGTCATTGTAAAAAGCAGTTTTGCTGAGGTGTTCACTTACATTGATTATCGTGAACTTTGGTGAAACTCAACTCACGGATATTGCTCTGTCCTTACCCCCTCCCTCCTTCCTTCCTCCTCCTCCTGATCAGTTTCTAGCAGGTTTCATGATGCTACTTCTCATACACGTTATATACAATATATATGTTAACATATACTATATATTAATGTTAATATAACTAGACATTATGTATGGTTATATAGTACATGATAGATGTAACTATATAATGCTGTTATTCTATTATATACTGAAATATATATTACATACACAATGTAACTTCAATCATTTTCCCTCCCCCACCCTCTCCTTTCCCCTCTTCCCCAACAATCCCACTTACAATCTTCATCATCATTTTCATTTAGGTCTAGATTCTACATATGAGTAAAAGCATTTACTGTCTGTCTGTCTGAGCTTATATCCCTTAATACAATGGCCTATTTTCCTGCAAATGACATAATTTCTTTCTTTCTCTAATTGCTGAATGGGCCTGGAAACTTGGGGTGAACTGCAGGAAAATGGAGTGAATGCTTGAAGCTAGATGCTCAGGCCATTTTCTTCCTGGATGAAACTCCAACCACTCAGGAAATACGAGCAAACTCCGACCCACAGGACTGCATCAGATTTCAAAGCTTCTGCCCTCCATGGGAAACAATGCCCAGAATCAGCTGAGGATCTGGATCTGGAGCGCGGGAGAAAAGCCTCGCTAACTATTGCTCAGAGGATTAGCTCCCAGAACATCAAGAATGCAGAAATAAACACCAAGAGAATGAGTAAGCCAGGCAATCAATGGGCACATGAATTCATTTTTGGAAGAAGTACCAATGCACAATAAGCACACAAAGAAGCGTTCCAACCCCCTCAGTCATACAGGGAAATGCAAATCAGCGTGAGAGAGCCCATCTCTCTCAGATGGCAACCAGAGGAAGCCAAGGGTCAGGACGGCAGAGCCGGGCCCCTCCCACAGTGCGGTGGACGGGCTGGCCACGGTGGACATCAGTACGGAGAGTCCTCAGAAAACTAAGTGTAGATCCGCTTAGGATCTTGCCGTCCACTCCTGAGCCTGTGTCTGAAGAAATGTTAACCAGCGTGTGTAACACCAATACCTGCACACCTGTGCTCCGAGCAGCGCCAGTCACTACAGTCTAGATCACAAACACCAGCAACTGAATTTTTAAAAATATATACAAGCCGGGTACCGGGCAGCTCACGCCTGTCATCCCAGCCACTCAGGAGCCTGAGATCTGAGGATCGTGGTTCAAAGCCAGCCTGGGCAGGAAAGTCCGTGAGACTCTGATCTTCAATGAGCCACCAGAAAACTGGAAGTGGTGCTGTGGCTCAAGAGGTAGAGCACCAGCCTTGAGCTGAAGAGCTGAGGGGCAGAGTTCAAGCCCCACGACCACCACCACCACCACCAACAAAAATACATATACACAGTGAAGTATTATCCAGGCATAAAGCAGCACAAATGTCATTCACAAGAAAACTGATGGAACCGGGGGGTCACTTGTTGAGAGTGGTAAGCCAACATCTCATGATTTTGCTCATGCGGCATCAAGAGCTAAAAACATGTAATAGCAGTCTGACGTGATTGTAAGAGACTATTTGTGAGTTAGTAGAGTTAGGGGGCTTAGTGTGAGGCGCAAAAATGACTGAAGTTACTTTATATATGTGTGTTGCGTTATTTCCATACATAAAATGTATTTTCATCTATATGTTGTTCATTCATAGGAACATTGTTTTTACCTGAAAGTAACTTAGATCTACGAAAACTATTTAAATCGAGGACGAAGGGAGAGAGGTAAAGGAAGAGGGATAAAATGAGTTTGATCTTTTAAAAAAAAAACATGAGATGCATGTATGTAAACCTCACAGTGAACCCCCCATTAGTACGATTAATGGACAATAAGATTTAAAAACTCAGTCCTTTCCTGTCCACAAAGCTCTCATTCATCCAGACACGGCCTCGTGTCATCGAAGTCTACTAAAAATTCTTTTGGAACAACAACAAAGTCCTGGAAGATGAGGATGCACACCACATTGGCTGTGCTGCACTCTGCCCCCGCCAGCCCCGAGAGTGATCTCAGCTGCGAGCATGATTTCTAAAGCTCCTCGAGGCTCTGGAATCCTTAGTTCCAGAGTGCTGGAGTTTCCCTGATGTATCAAAAGGAAGGTGGGAAATGTTGAAGGAGATGCTACCGCGGGCAGGAGGCGGGCACGCCGGGCATTCCATTTCATGCGTTTTTATTAAACAGTTTAAATTCTTCGCAAGAACTCACTTAATTCTTTAATTATCTGCGAGAGTCCAAGGAATCAACTTTGTAGCTCAAGTATTTACTGATTTCAGGACCCTCCAGGGACCCTGAATGAATCCCTGTATAAGGAAACAAAATGCCTCCCTTCGCACCAGCCATCGACTCTCCACGGGATGGAAACGTCTCGATGCCCATCTCCCAAATCACTTCTGAATCCCACATTAAAAATGAGGAATACAAGCCCAGAGCCCACGGCTTACGTCCTGGCTCCTCAGGAGCCTGAAATTGAGGATCACAGCATCAAACCAGCCCAGGACAAAAAAAAATCTCCAAGAGACATCTCCACTTAGCCAGGGGGAAAATGCCAGACTAGAGACATGGTTCAAGCTGAGCACCAGCTGTGAATGAAAAGGATGAGCAAGAGCTGGAGATCCTGAGTTCAACAGCGCAGGAATCGGATGGATGGAGAGAGAAAGAGAGAGAGAGAGATGATGGGTAGATGGATGGATGGATGGATAGGAAGACAAGTAGATAGATGATAGGTAAGTAGGTAGCTAGATAGGCAGGTATAGCGAAAGATGAGTAGGTATATAGATAAATATATGATAGATGGGTAAGATGGGTGATGGATGGATAGAAAGACAGGTAGATAGATGATAGGTAGGTAGATGATAGGTAGGCAGGTAGATTACTGACAGTGGTCAAAATAGACACAGAGACTTTATCTTAAAGGGGATGGGGAAACACAGGGAAAGAGTAACACAGAGTGTATTTGACCTAAGACAACTGTACGCATGTTATAACCGCGTATGTTTACCACATAGAATGATTTTCAGAATGTGAATTTTAAGAGCCTATTGAGAGCACTAAAGTGGAAAATGCAAGGAGTGAAGTGAGACCGTTAAGAGTACATTAGACGTGGTGGAAAGGAGATTTACTGCACGGAAACAATGGCCACGGAAACTATCCACTATGTGGTGTGTGTGTGTCTGTCTGTCTGTCTGTCTGTCTGTCTTCTGGGGCTTGAGCTCAGAACCTGGGCTATGTCCTTGAGCTTTAATATTCTCCCACTTGAGCCACAACTCCACTTCTGGTCTTTTTTGGGATCGATAGAGTCTCACAGACTTTCCTTCCCAGGCTGGCTTTGAACTGTGAACCTCAGCTCTCAGCCTCCTGAATAGCAAAGATTGCATGTGTGAGCCACCAGCACCCAGCCTGATTCTCTGAGCCCAAGTGAGTAAGAATAGTATCATAAATTACAACAGTAATTATCTCAAGGAGGTTAAAGCAGACAAGGCTACTTAATGGTTCACATATTATGTTATCTTCAGATCATAACCACACATTTGTTTTGCAATTAAAAAAATCAAACATAAAAATAATTTTCTTTCTATGGGGCTGGGAAGGTGGCTCAGTGGTAGAGCGCTTACCTTGCATGCCTGAGGCCCTGGGTTCCATTCCTCAGCACCACATAAGCAAAAAGAAAAAAGCCGGAAGTGGCACTGTGGCTCACATGGTAGAGCGCTAGCCTTGAGCTGAAGAGCTGAGGGACAGCGCCCAGGCCCAGAGTTCAGGCCCCAAGACTGGAACCCCCCCAAAAAAAAATAATAATAATTTTCTTTCTAATAGCAAGAAATGGTGTGATTATTTAAGCTATTCTGTACTATCTTTTGCTGGGCTATTACAAATAAATTTTAAGTAATCAGAAAAGTTTATTTTCTGGTAATAAGGGGCACTTATTTAGTATTATGTCCTTGTTAAAAGTGTCTCATTAAGTAGCTGAACAGTGAGGTCACAATTCCATAACTCGGGTTATGAGTACAATGCATCCTGCCCAATCCCCCCACCTCCCCTTTCATCCCTCCCCTTGAGTTACAGGTTCACTTTCTACATATTGTGCACTGCGTGTGTACACGTTGTGTTCTCTTAGGCGTATGATGGCTGGGGACAGGCTTTCCCACCAATGTCCGCTTAAATTCCCACAGAGTCAAGAGACAGGCAGCCAATGGCCTGCCGTGGGTCCCCGGTGCCAAAGGCCTCTCATTGACCACAATCAATCCTGCCGACTGGGCCTGAACAGGTCCGCCGGGACTTCCCGGCCCGTGCCTTGAACCAACCAGCATTTTCCCGGTGAAATTCAAGGCCCCACGACATCTGTTTTGACCAAGCCAAGAGCCGGCTGGGTTCGGGGGCCCCCGTGGTGTGTGGATGGACGGCTGGTTGGGGAAGATGGCAGATGGAGACAGCGTGTCCACCCAGCCTCCCCGAGAAGTAGGGACAGGCGGCGGAGGAGGACCAGAGGCGGGCAGAAAGCTAAGGAAACCAAGATGCCTTCATTTCTCTCGGAAAGCACTCGAGTGCCGTACAGGCCGCCCTCCGCATCAGCCCTCCGTGGCTCGGGTCCCACCAGCTTGTACTTCATCCCTGCTGGCACATGCTGTCTCTGAGCCCAAGTGACGGAAGCCATCATGAAAACAAAACCTGCTTCGTTTCTTGGCCAGGCGCTGTAAGATGCTGGCACCCGCGCTGCAGTGCACCAACCTCCTCTATTTCACCAGACTCTTCCCCCTCAGCATAATCCCCCCTTCCCCGCCTTTATAAATTTCTAACCGATATTCTTGATCGCTTTTTCCATGGCTGAAATGGAAAACGGATTTCTCAAGAAGCTTTTCTAAGCTAAGAAGCAGCAGAAGAAAAAACGTTTTGAGTACGCTCCCTTTCTCCATTTCTAAGTTTAGCCCCAAAGTAAGTCAGTCTAATTGCTTCACGCTCTAATCGCTCCAAGCTGCTGAAAGCCAGGGCTGAAATACTCCTTCACCCTCTGCACGCTTCCTACGAGAAACCAAACTCCTCTGCGGCCCTTTGCTATCCAAGGCTAATGATGGATAAGAAAGAAAGAAGAACAAAAAGAGAGAGAGAGAAAGAGCCTGCAAAGCACTCATTCTCGTGGGGGAAATCCTCTGGGTCTCCTAACACCACACACACTCTCAGCCTCCAGCTGCTCAGAGACCAACGGCGCCACCGAGTTCTAATAAGAACTTCTACGGGCCGTCACCCATCCTGCTTGGTCCTGAGAGACAGCAGCCACTGGATGAAATCCCCCCAGCTTCCCTGATGTCCACCTGGGCTTCTCGCATCCACAGAGCTCGCTAGGAGACCTGAAGACCGAGAAGCTGGACCTAGAGCACTGAGGCGCGAGTCCTGGGTGGACAGACAATCCCCAGGAGCTATCGAAAAATAACGTTAAAGTACTCCTAGCACTGATCATAATTTGGGGTGCGTTAGGGGTATGTTTGATGTGTTGGGAGGAAGGTTAACCTGTAATAACTGAATTCTTGATGACTCCAGCTTCTCCCAGGCTCTTCTAGTGGAGAGAAGAGCTCGATAGATAGATAGATAGATAGACAGACAGACAGACAGACATTCCCCCAAAGAAACGACTTCAGTCAGCTTCCACTTTTAACATCCCCCAGTACAGAAACACTTCCGGTCTCCAGATCCCAAACACAAAGAACTTCTTGGAAGTTTTCTTGAGAAGCCTGCATAGATCTTCTCGAAATATGAATCCAGATCTTTTAAAACTCACACTTAGCCAAGTACCAGTGGCTCCCACCTATAATCCTCCTCAGGAGACTGAGATCTGAGGATCATGGTGATTCAAAACCACCCCAGGGCAGGAGACCTCCATGAGACTCTTATCTCTGATTAGCCACCAAAAAGCCAGAAGTGGTGGTGTGGCTTGAAGTGGTAGAGCACCAGCCTTGAGAATGCCAAAGGACAGTGCCCAAGTCCTGAGTTCAAGCCCAAGTTCAGGCATAAAGCTATGGAGACAGAGATCTATGATTTAAGAGAGACCATGCACCACAGTTAAAGGACTGTCTGTCTCTGCAGATCTCTTCCATTTTTGACACATATTGCAAACCAGTTTCACACCCAGACTTATTACGGTCAAAATCCTGCCCACACTCCACGGGACAGGACTGTTTTAGAGGTGGGAATGCCGGGTGCCATCTTGGATTCTTTCCACAGAGTAGCACCTTTCTGCACTGACATCTCAGATTTCTACCCTGGGACGTCTCACGAATGTTGATCCTGTGTCATTCGATGAATTTCTCGACGAGCCAGAAGGCTTCGTGTGTCACATAACGAACGCGACGCTCAACCAATTACAATTGTCATTTGCAAGCCCAGAGGAAGGACGAAGAACATGGATGGGGAAATAAAAGCAACGCCACCATTTCTGTTGGGATATGTAGGTGACCTCTTTGCCTTGTAGAAGAAAACCAGTGATCCTTTTTCTATTTTAAAATATGCGTAACGGTTGAAAGACCTTTCAGCCACCTTTTTAACCACACAGGGTGTGATAAACCACAGAGGAGTGAGACAAAATTAGGATAATTATTAGAACAAATAAATATCAGGGAAGCATCAGCTAAGAATTCATGCTGAAGTCCCAGCTTCTAGAGAGGCAGATCCTGATTGGAGTCCTGCCTTGGCCAAATGCAGGGAGATATCACCTCTAAAGCTGGATATCCTGAACCTCTATGGTATAGGAGTAGCTAAGACTGATAAGTAGATCAGATTGTGGTTCAAGACCAGCCCAGGCAGCGTTAGCACAAGACCTTAGCCACAGCACAAACTAAAAGCAAAAGGACTGGCAGTTTGGCTCAAATTGTAGAGTGCTTACTTAGTCAAGCTAAGGCCCCGAGTTCTAGTCCTAGTATTACACAAAAGAAGAAAAAGAAAGGTAGCTGGGCACTGGTAGCTCACAACTGTAATCCTAGCTACTCTGGAGGCTGAGATCTTAGAATTGTGGCTCAATGCCAGCCTAGGCAGGAAAAATCCACGAAACTCTTTGTTTTGTTTTTTGGGGGGGCTCCAGTCGTGGGGCCTGAACTCTGGGCCTGGGCGCTGTCCCTCAGGCTCTTCAGCTCAAGGCTAGTGCTCTACCACTTGAGCCACAGCGCCACTTCCGGCTTTTTTCTTTTTGCTTATGTGGTGCTGAGGAATCGAACCCAGGGCCTTGAACATGCAAGGCAAGCGCTCTACCACTGAGCCAACTTCCCAGCCCTCCACGAGACTCTTTTCTCCAATAAACCACTCAAAAAGTGGAAGTGGCGCTGTGTCTCAAAGTGGTAGAGCACTCTCCTTGAGCAAAAGAGCTCAGGGACAGCGCCCAGGCCCTGAGTTCAAGCCCCGTGACTGATGACAGCAACCGAAAAAAGGGTAAAATATTTTAAATTTCAAAGAATCTAGTGGACTGAATAGAAAAACGAATTCAACGGCCACGTGGTACAGAAATGATTCCCAACAATAGATCTTTTTTAATCCCCAGAAGTTTGTGTTTAGGATGCTCAAAATAAAAGCTAAGCGCTGAACATTCCGCTCCCGCAGCGTCCATTGTGTGTGGTAATTTATGGCAATGATTCCCATCCAGCTCAGAAATGCAAACCCTTGCCCGGTCCAAGAATATCGCTGCACCCAAAATACACAGGAACTAAACCGCCCTTGGCATTACAACAACTCGGGATCTGGAACTCTGTTTCCAGCGGCTTCTGAACAACAGCATGCTAGAATTACTTCGTAGGGCCACAAAATAAGAAAGGAAGAAGGCGGCGAGAGAGAACCACTCAGTAAGGTAAATAAAGAATCATTTAAAACTCTCTAAAGAGCCCGGTGCCGGTGGCTCACGCCTGTCATCCTAACTACTCAGGAGGCTGAGTAGTTCAAAGCCAGCCCGGGCAGGAAAGTCCATGAGAATTTTTTTTTTTTTGCCAATCTTGGGGCTTGACCTCAGGGCCTGGGCGCCGTCCTATTGGGGCCAAGCCTTGAAGTCTTCCAGAACCTTCCTCAGTAGAAGTACAACTTGAATAAGAAACAGGTTGGGACTTTGAAAATAAGGTAGATTATTGAGAACCAAATTATATTCTGTTGATCCTGGTGAGATTTTTATTTTGTAAGATGACCTGATCTATACATACAGACAGACACACACACACACACACACACACACACACACACACACATTCTACACGGGTCTCCCAACTTCTTATGTGCAGTTATGTAAAATAGCAATAGTAACAGCCCCATTAAAGACCAATGAGTAGGATGTTCGTTATCCGAAGAGATCAAATGGCTAGTGGGTTCAAATCTTCCTCCTCACATTTCCACAAAAAAAGCAAGTCACTGCCCGGGTTGCTGGTGGAGTGAATCATTCCTGAATGACACCAGGGCCGGAGGAATCGGCCTGCATGCCGGCCACGCGTCTATGTACGGAGGGATGGAGACAGAGCAGAGGCGGCCGGTGTCCTCCCAGGATCCAGAGGGAAAACCGCTACCAAAGGAACAATTTTTAAAGGGTGGAGAGCGGAGGGACGGTTCAAAGCCAGCTCAGGCAGCAAAGTCCTTGAGACACTTAGCCCCAGTGAACCACCACTAAAGCCGTGACTCAAGTGGTAGAGCACCATCAGGGGCAAAAAAAAAAAAAAAAGCCAAATGAGAATGGAAAGCCCTGAATTCAAGCCCCAATATTGGTGCATGCACACACACGCACACACACTTGCACACAAGACACCCACCGCTCCTATTTACCCATAAAACTGAAGCCACTCAGGACATAACAGTAAGCACTAACTGCTGTTTATAAATGATTGAAATTCAATGCCCTGGTGTCCGATTGTCATTGTAGACACCAAACCCCACGATAATTAAATAAATGAATGAAAACCTTCGTGGAGAATGGCTGCCCCCAAACCTTTGAAAGTTTGATCGCTGTTCATTCATTCCCCAGCACACAGTACTATCATGCGATTAGAGATCCAACCACGCCCATTTCCCAACTGCATCATCCCAACCTCCACCTCTCCCTCACCTCACTGCCAGGAGAATTCCATCGTGGTGTGAGTTAACATATCTCACTTAAGTACGAGGGAGCCTGGGGAAATCCCCGCAGAAAAGCCTAGAAGAAATCTCCTTTGCAAATTCCCACTCCACCCTGCAGGGTTTCCCCTGGGCAGAAGGCAAGAACAGAAGTTTGGGTTGTTTTTTAATCTAGCTCAGCCCCCCCGAGAACTTCGCTCCTTTCTTCTCCGCTGACTCCCGAGTGTTAAAAAAGAAAAAAAAAAAAACAAGAAACTGCATCCCTTGGAAAAAAAGAGGATAACAGAGAGAATCCAGAAGCTTCCTCTCTGTGCACCCTCCCTCCTTCCTCCTCCCAGAGTCCTTTGTGTGATGACTTTGTGTGTTCCCTGGGGGAACACGCTTCCTCCAAGGCCCAAGCCCGGGGCTGCTTCATCTTGTGTGCAGGAAGGGAGAGGAGGGGACTCCTGCCCAGAGGGCTCGCTTTCCTCTGACCACTGGGAAGGCAGAGGTTCAAGGTCATCACAAGGTCAGCCCCTGGCCAGCAAGCGGCAGGGAATGGTTACCCAAGACCCCTGGGTCCCCGAGCGTTTGGCTGTGAAGTTCAGTCTGTCTGTGTGCCCTGGGGCTTGAACAGAGGGGTTCCGCGCTCTGCAGGGCGGTGGGGGGCCGTGGCTCACACCTGTCATCCTAGCTACTCAGCAGGCTGAGATCTGAGGATCGCGGTTCGAAGCCAGCCCCGGCAGGAAAATTTCTGAGTAAAATCTGCCTGTGACTTCGGTGGGAAGTGGATGGAATCTGCGGTACTTGGCTCCAAGGTGGCAAGCCGTCTGTCTGTCTCCCTTGAGTTGTTCCTTTCTCCCAGGCACATGTGGTGGGGCTTTTATTGCTTTTTAGAGCATATGTGTTGCTTTTCTCTGGCTCAGCTCACTCCTATAAATTGTTGGGGGCTCTTTTCTATTATTATTATTGGAAATGTGAGGATTGGGCTTGGCTAATTCCAGCGTGGGGCTTTTCCTTGGTGGTATATAACCAAGTGATGCTCGTACTCGGCCTTAAACCTTTAGCTCAGTGAATTCCTTAAGACCTTCTTATAGGTCTTCTCCCCATTTCAGACATAACCAGGGCCAGAGGCTGAGTGTCTAGTCATCTTGAAAAATTAAAAATTAGAGTTACATTTTACAATTGCTAACTGCTGGTTTTGCTTTTGTAAACTTGCTCGCCCTAGCACTAACCCCCCTCCCTTCTGGAAATAAGGAATTGAGTAAAAAGTCTCTGGGAGCCCAGATGCCCGCCCAGATGCCGGCCCCTGGGACAAGGTTTGTGGTCATAGATAAAGAACAAACAAGTAAATTCCCCAAGTGGCCAAATGGGACCCAAGATAGGGACTCAAGATAGGGACCCAAGATAAGGACCACCTGGCAAGTCCAGCAAACTAGGCCAAATGTTAATCAATCACAAGCCTGTAACTCTGTAAACTCCCTAACCCTTATCTCCCAGTGATCATCCCGCGCCAATTGTTTTATTACAAAGAGTGTTATAAACTTCCCCGTGTAGTAAACTGAGCCAATCCTGGGGAACCTGGGGTCTTATGCTAATCCTACGGCTTTTGTCTTTAAAAGTGCCTGTAACGGGCTTCCTGTCTGCCCTGGACAGAGAGCCCGTTTGCGCAAACGCCAAATAAACTCCTCCTGCTTATTGCAGCTGCTGGCTTGAAGTCTTGGTTCTTGGGGTGCCCTCCCGTTGAAGAAAGCATCCCAGGGGGTCTGGGGTCTTTCAATCTGTGAATAGTCGCGGCTTATTTCTTCCTTTCCCTTCTAGATGCCTGTATTTCCTTCCTCAGCCAGCTCTCCTGCTTAAAACCTCTGGTAGCTGGAGCTCTTTCCTTGGTGATTTCAGTTTTGTCCTAACAACCCACCCATCTGGGTCTAAAAACATGGTTCAGAGCCGGCCCAGGCAGACAAATCCTGGAGACGCCTCTCTCCAACGAACCACCAGAAAACCCCAAGTAGAGCGGGGGCTCAATGTGGTAGAGCACTCACCTTGAGCCAAAGAGCTCAGGGACAGCGCCCAGGCCCTGAGTTCAAGCCCCACAACCAACAAAAACAAACAACAGCAACAAACAAACAACGAACTCCTAGGTGCCTAGAACTCCGAACTCATCATCCCTGACACACACACACACTCACACGCTGGGTCAGCAGCAGCTGAGATGTAAGCCAACTCATTTCTAGGCCAACAGAGATCCCTTCCTTGCCTCCCCAGAGACCCTGCCGGGCTCCCCCGCCAGGGAATTCTGGAGGCCGTGGAAGGTTCCGGAAGAGCAGCCAGGGCTGCCAGGAAATCTCCGACCCAGGTGAATCATCTCTCTAGCTGGCTGGCCGAGGGAAGGAGCTGGGCAGATGGCCCCGGGCACCGGTTAAGTGAGTGTCAGCTTGGCTTCTGATCGCCTGTGTCCATGCCGTGGAGGTTGTGGGATTCAGGACCCACCTCCCGCGCGCTCGGCCCTGAGCCGGGAGCAGGGGGTCCCTTCCCCTCCAACTGGGGTGTCCGCCTCGGCTGGCGGCCATCTGAGATGGCCCTGGAAGGAGCTGGTGGGATTCACTGGCGTTCTAACAGAGAACCCCCCTCCTTTTAATTTTCTGAAACTTTGGGAACTTCTGCAGCCCAGTTACTGCCGGCACCCGGGCCCCAGCTTGACAGCGAGACTTTCAGGAATGTTCTTTCTTAAATAGAGAAAAGTTGCACCGTGCTGCAAATAATGCCTGCTGAGGAAGAGAATGGGAGGCAGCCGTAGCACACTTCCGCCGTGAACGGAGAGAGGCAGCTTTCTTCCCGAGAGACAGCGCCCCGTGATTGTAAGCGACCAGATGCATCCACCCCAGAACCTGAGGCCAATGTCTTTCCCCTGACCACATGCCTGCGGTCAGGTCTGACGCAGCTTTTACACTTAGCAGTCTGTGGCGAGTTACAGTTTGTACGCTGGTCTTTTATGTCTCCTCCCCCCCCAAAAAAAAAAGGGTGGGGGGAAAAGCAATGTCTATTACTTTGAAAGAATTGCAGACATTTCAGTGGGCCTAGCTATTCCTTGGTGCTGTCTGCCACGCAGAGGCAGAGAAAAACGGCGAAGAACCATCACCAGCCAGGTGCTAGTGGCTCTCGCTGGCCATCCGCGCCACTCAGGAGGCTGAGATCTGAGGATCGCGGTTCTGTGCTGGCCCAGGCAGGAAAGTCCTTGGGACTCTCACCTCCAACCAATCACCAAAAAGCCGGAGCCACAGCTCCACTAAAGCACTAGCCTGGAGCACAAACGAAAGCTAATAGCGAGCGTCCGAGCCTTGAGTTTAAGCCCCAGGACCAGGCAGGCGCGTGCACAAGCATGTGCGCACGCCCATGCCCGTGCACACACATGCATAGAAAATTCCAGGCCCCTGTCTGGCTGTGCAGCGTGCTTTGCCGTGGCCATCCTGTGGAACAAGTATGGGCTGAGGACTGCGATGAAAATGGGTAAGAGCAGAGGAGAGGCGGGCGGCCAGACCACAGAAGGGCTGCCCCAGACAAGGCCCACCGTGCCCTTGGCAGGGATGGAGACGGAGGGGGGAGAGGGGGAGAGGGGGAGGGCACGGGTTAATCCAAGGCCATCATCTTTCCCGGGAAGAGGCGGAGGCCTGTGTCCCGGTAACTTAGCTCCTGTTTAGGTCCAACATGGCTGTTTAGGTCCGCCCATCACTGAAGTCACATGAGTCCCAACCGCCGCTCCCCCCCCAACCCAATCCTAGCCAGGATCCTGATCTCAGGGGAGGTGCACACACGTCGCCCCGGGAAAAGCAGCCGGCGTTTGCCCTGAGGCCTTGAGCCCCTGTCCGCGTGTGCAGAGGAGCGTGTGGAGGAGGCCGGGCCAGGCGAGGTGAGCCCCGGGACTGGCACCAACGCCGCCCTCCACCCCCCCAACCCCATCTCTTCTTGTGGGAAGGAGCCAATGGGAGCGAGGGCCGTTTTCCCTCCACCTACAAGGCCGGCCTCCCTCACCCGTGAGAGCGGGACTTCCGTGGAAAGCATGTCCTGCAGGAAGAGGCAGAGAAGGGCGTCTCCAGGGATTCCCCACGAGGACCAGGCGCGGAAGGGAGACAGACGGACGGACGGACGGGGAATTTTAACTGCAACGGGAGAGCCGACAGGGAATGCAGAAGAAGAAAAACAGTACACGCGGCTGAAAATAAAGGACACCAGCTGGAGGATGGACGCGGAGGCTCCCAGAGCTTGGAATGACAGAGTGAGGCTGCAAGAGAGGAAAAGTGTGGCTGAGAAAATGGAGAGTCAGCCTCGTTCCCGCCGCTCATTCTGAAAATGTGTAGCTACTACAAAGTCCCACGCGCCTGCCTGTCCTCTCTCTCTCCCTCATCTTATCCATTTTCTCCATCATCTTATCCTCTCCATCATCTGACCCTCTCTCTCCATCATCTTATTCTCTCTCTCCCTCATCTTGTCCACTCTCTCTATCATCTTATTCTCTCTCTCCCTCATCTTGTCCACTTTCTCTATCATCTTATTCTCTCTCTCCCTCATCTTGTCCACTTTTCTCCATTCTTATCCTTTCTCCATCATCTGACCCTCTCTCTCCATCATCTGACCCTCTTTCTCCATCATCTTTATCCGCTTTCTCCATCATCTCATCTTCTTTCTCCATCATCTTACTTCAGATGTCTAGAGCTGCTCAAGAAATAGAATCCAGCTCCGTTGTCTTAGGACCACGGCTTCTAACAAGAATCCAACAAAGACTCATGGACACATGAGCAAGAAAACAGCAGCTCCTTTTGCAGGCGCCAAAGAACACGGCGGCGGCTGGGTTGGAAAATTCTCACGCAACATCCGAGGTTCAGATGTTCCTTGTGTCCGGGGCAAAATATCTCTCGACCTCAAAAACGCCTGTGGTGCCATGGCCGGCATCATTTCCCAGTGTGTGTTAGGAAGGGAATCATCACGAACGCTCCTGCTCTGTCTCGAAGGAAGCAAAGGCATTACACAAAAGGTAAAACGAAATCAACTCCTAGAATCCTAACTAGCGCTTGCAGGGTTCTCGCTGCTGCAAAGGAAGTGGGGGGGGGGGGGGGGTGGACAGAGGGATGATTCTCGGGTAGGAACCAGCCACATGTGAGCCGTTTCCATCGGTTACTCAATCATCCGAAAGGGTTCTAATCACCTCCAGATGGTGCCATTCCTACACCACGCGCACGATCTAAATGTCCGTTATGAAGAACATGCAGCAAAGAGGAAAACCTCCACCTTTCCTCAGTGTTCTCTTTATGTACAGTGAAACAGTAGACCTTTTTGTTTGTTTTTTGATCATGGGGCCTGAACTCTGGGCCTGGGCGCTGTCCCTCAGCTCTTCAGCTCAAGGCTAGCGCTCTACCACTTGAGCCACAGCGCCACTTCCGGCTTTTTCTGTTTACGGGGTGCTGAGGAATCGCACCCAGGGCCTCATGCATGCAAGGCCAGCACTCTACCACTGAGCCACCTTCCATGAGCCCAAAACAGTAGACATTCACAGCGTAGGTCTGAAGCCTAGGAATTCTATGGAGAGGTAAACAATCATGATCAAAAAGCATTTTTCACATAAACAATCAAAGCGCTACAGGAATAGACACTTGCTTAAGCAAATCACACACACAAATTATGTTCAAGTAGCCACATGGTAATCAATGAGAATATTTTAAACATGGGGAAATGCGAAAGACTACTTTATAAATGGCAGTAAACATAAATGCTTACTAATCTAACCACAGAGTAGAAAAGGATCACCTATAAAGTAATAATTCTAAGATACCAACAATAAAGTAACTCACAAGTTATAAGCCTAAAAGCCAAGATTATAAGAAAAAGGGAGCCAGAATTGAGGAAAGTTGCTTCAACCCATACAATCATCCATTATTTCCACAGTTTAATTTCTACTATTCTATTCCCAGTCCTAAAGAATTGAGGCATTTGATTTGTTTAAATCCAAAAAAATCTATACTTTAGAATAGGCTTATAGTTTCCAACTCACTTGATGAAGAAAATTTAAAATATTGGATGAAAAAATTCTGTAGCTGGGCGCCGGTGGCTCACGCCTGTCATCCTAGCTACTCAGGAGGCTGAGATCTGAGGATCATGGTTCAAAGCCAGCCCAGGCAGGAAAGTCCATGTGACTTTTATCTCCAATGAACCACCAGAAAACCAGAAGTGGTGCTGTGGCTCAAGTGGTAGAGCGCTCGCCTTGAGCTGAAGAGCTGAGGGACAGCGCCCAGGACTAGAGTTCAAGACCCACAACTGCCAAAAAATTGTGTGTGTGTGTGTGTGTGTGTGTGTGTGTGTGTGTGTGTGTGTATGTGTGTGTGCGTGCGTGCACATGCACATGCACAGGTGCCATTCTGGGGCTTGAACTTGGGGCCTGGGCTCAGGGCTAGCACTCTACCACTTTGAGCCACAGTGCTGCTACTGGCTTTTTGGTGCTTAGCTGGAGTTAAGAGTCTAAGGACTATTCTGCCCTGGCTGGCTTCACATAGTCATCTTCAGATCTCAGCCTCCAGAGTAGGTGGGATTGGAGGCATGAAGCACTACAAATCCATTCACCTCTACCAGGGTGATGCTAGATCCAGAATGTTTTCTCTTTGTTATATTTGTTTCTTTTCTCCTTTGCATTATTCGGCGTTTGCTTTGGATCCCAGCTCCCAGACCCCTTAACTCTTCCGGTTTGAATCTAAATAACCCATTTGAGTTTCGTGTACCACTCAATCCCATCTGCCTCTTCCAAAGTGTTCTGCAGGGGGCTGGGAAGGTGGCTCAGTGGTAGAGCGCTTGCCTTGCATGCTCAAGGCCCTGGGTTCGATTCCTCAGCACCACATAAGCAAAAAGAAAAGATGCCGGAAGTGGCGCTGTGGCTCAAGTGGTAGAGCGCTTGCCTTGAGCTGAAGAGCTGAGGGACAGCGCCCAGGCCCAGAGTTCAGGCCCCATGACCGGACCAAAAAAAAAAAACCAAAGTGTTCTGCAGAATCTCTCTCTGCCTGGTGGGTGCTGTGAGTTTGGGGGGGCTTCTGGGTACATATTCCTCCTCTATGAACGTGATTCGTGATCTGAGAATTTAACAGCGTGAAGAAACATCCTCCCCACACATACGTGTAATGACGTATTTGCACTCATTCCCGCTTTTCCGAGAGACAGAGCAAGAGGGGGAAACTGTTTAAACCCTTAAATCCCAGCTCCCAGCGTCCCCCGCCCTTCAGCTGACTTTCTGAGATCCCTTCTTCCTAGACACTCCCACTGTGATCCATTTTTTATCCGGCTAAACTGCCAAAGGCCTCTGTGTGACTTCGTGAGCCAGCGCGCCGCGCCTTGGCTTCGTTCCTACCCTGGTGGGCACCTGGCAGGGAAGAAGATGGGAAGGAGGCGGGGAATGGACACACAATCTGAGGGACACAAGGCCACCCGGACCCAGGGCATAGGGACGGGAGGGGGCTGGCGAGGCCCTGGCTTGTTGGGGTACGGGATGGGTGGCGCTGGGCCTGCTGGGAAGAAGGCCGGCTGACATTATTTATCGCTCCTGCACAGGGCGGTGACAGAGATCTATTGCAAACCCCGCCCCGAGGCCGGCGGGGGCTTTCCATTAAACCCTCTAGCTGGAGCCTGTGCAAAGGGCGGCCTGGGTTGGTGACATTCAGAAGACCTGTCACCTTCACTAAATCTAGGACTCGTTTTCAGGCCTATTTTTATTTCCATTTTTTAAAAAAAAAAAATTATACCCAAGCAAGCTTTCTATTATTTTTAATCCAGCAAATTAGGAAAGAAGAAAAAAAAAAAGTTCAGCTCTATTTCGAGTCCTCATTACTTGAAATTGGGCCAAATTAGACACTTTTTCCCCCTTCCAAATACAAGGGAATTTTCTATCAAGCGCTCCAAACCCCCACACACAAAAAAAAATGTTTTCTCTATTTAAAAAAATAAAACCAACATTACTGCCTAAGTCTATGAAAGCCATTTCCATTCCCAGAGGAGAAGTTTTACGTGAAAATAGGTTAAAAGGTCATTAGCAATGATAAAAAAAAAAATCTGATTATAAGTGAAGAGAAGCTACTAATATCCTGCAGGCAGAATACATTAATCGTGAAACATGACCTAGATAAGTCCCCAAATATGTAATGCCAATCTTTAGTTGTAAAACCACAGGATCTTGACATCAGAGGAAATTGAAGCCCTGAGGTGAAAAATATTGAAAAGTTCTCGTAGGGAACAAGTTCAAGGACTTCAAAACTTTTTCTTTCTTCTTTTTTTTTTTCTTTTGTCAGATTGACTTTGGAAACCAAGAAAAAAAAAATTTTGTAGCAAACTAAGTATAAATCTCTCCCAAATTCTTCCTCTCACGAGAAACTCCTTTTTAAATTTCTTGCAGGTAGAAGCTCCGTACAAGGATCCTGCTCATCTCATCGGCCTCAGTTTACCCAACTATACCCTGTGGTAATCTCTACCCCTGCCATTCTTTCTTTTTGTCTGGCCAAGATTTCTTTCTTTTTTGGGGGGTGGGGGGTAAGTCGTGGGGTTTAAACTCTGGGCTTGGGCGCTGTCCCTCAGCTCTTCAGCTCAGGGCGAGCGCTCTACCACTTGAGCCACAGCGCCACTTCCGGTTTTCTGGTGGTTCATTGGAGATCAGAGTCTCATGAACTTTCCTGCCTGGCCTGGCCTTGAACCATGATCCTCAGATCTCAGCCTCCTGAGTAGCTAGGATGACAGACGTGAGCCACCGGTGCCCGGCTGGCCAAGATTTCTTATGACTAAAATACCATTATTATCTAACTCACGGTTCATCTTGCTGTGCTGAGCGCAGGATTCTGGGGGAGATGATGGCTCCAGGATCATTTCTGCACTAAATCATTTCGAGTCTCGGATTCTAGTCTCCCCTCTTATGCAGGAACGTGAAGGCCTGGAATTCCATCTTCCCTACACCCAGTGTCATGGGATCTTCATGAGAAAAGTGCAGCTGAAGGCCTTAGCCCTGCTCACCTCGCCCCTCTGGTGAGATGTCTCAAGTTGGCCTCAAGAAGGGAAATTGGACCCGAGCTCTGGGGCTCACACCTGTAATCCCAGCCACTTGGGAGGCTGAGATCTGAAGATCATTGTCCAAAGCCTGCCCAGGGAAGGAAAGTCTATGAGACTCTTATTATCTCCAATGAAGCACCAAAAAAGCCAGAAGTAGGGTGTGGATCAGGTGGTAGAGTGCCAGCCTTCAGCAGAAAGGTAACTAAGCAAAGCCAGTGGCTCTTCTGAGGAGCTAAGGCTCCTCAGAAGGCTGAGAGCCGAAGATTGCGGTTCAAAGCCAGTCTCAGCAGGAAAGTCCGTGAGACTCTGATCTCCAATAAACCACCAGAAAACCGGAAGTGGCGCTGTGGCTCAAGTGGTAGAGCGCTCGCCTTGAGCTGAAGAGCTGAGGGACAGCGCCCAGGCCCAGAGTTCAAGCCCCACAATGGACAAAGAAGAAAAAAAAAAGCTCATGGACAGCATCCAGGCCTAGAGCACAAACCCTAGGACCAGCACCAAAATAAAACAAGGAATACAGCCCTGTTGATCTCAGAACTTTCTAGAACTTTTCCGCCTCTCCCTGGCTAAGTGGGGTGCATCCCCTCAGCCCCACAGGGAGTACCAAGTGTTCCCTGGTAGCACCAGGCATCTAGCACTTCACCAGGCTAGGCCCCGAGGACTCCCAGGGAAAGCGCCCCCGCGGCCGGTCTGCAGGAAGGAAGGCAGCGCCCAGCCTGACACACGCCATCTTCGTCAACAAAGAACATTACCAAAGACCTGCAGCACTTGCAGATAAATAACCAGCAATGTTAGCCAGTAAAAATACCTAACCACCTGCAAGTAAGCCGCAGGGGGGAATGAACACGCATCCCTCTAACAGTTCAAGAAGTTGAACTGTTTAAGTCAACAGTTGCAAATAAACAAGGCACCCAGGCCAGGACACAGAAAGAATATCGAAACCAACATCTGGATACATTTAAATATTTAAGCAGGATAAGAAACCGGGTCGATAAGTATCGGGCAGTATCGACACAGAACATACCGTGTATGCGTGTTGAGGGGACTTTTTTTTTTCTAATCCTGGTCCTCACAAAGAAAGTAAAATAGCAGCCGACAAGGCTGGACGGAGTACTAGCCCTGTCATGGGTTGAGATCAAAACTCAAAAACACACAGCACCGTGCACCTACCTTAGGATACTTCCCCCTCCAGGCCTCCAGATACCAAATACCTCCCGACCCCCTGGGGACGCGGTAGAGACCCGTGGACCAGGATTCCCTTCCCTGGTGCCTACGAAACTGTCCACTGTGGCTGCTGCCCCTCTTCCTGCGGTGCTGGCCTTCAAGGCCTTCCCCCTCCCCAGCCCTCCCACCTCTGACCCCATCTGCCCCGTCTCCTCCCCCCTCCTCACCCTCAGCCCCACCCCCACCTCTGGCCCCCCACCCCAGACTACGGCTTGATTGAAAACCATCTCCACACGGCGACCATCTCGTCATGTACAAAATCAGCCGTCTTCCGGTTCCATTCCTCCCCCAGTTTCTTCGCATCGTCTCCACTAAATGACAGCGGGAAAGACCACGGGGCCCAGCCGTGGCCTGGGTGCTCCTGGCCTTGTGGGGGAAAATTGGGTGGGTGCCCAGATCTCAAGACTGGCCTGGGACGAGCCCTCGGCCCGTCCCTCCCTGCCGCTTCCCCCGCGCCCCGTGTCCACGTTCACACCCTCCACACAAAGCACCTAACCAGCACTTGCCACCAACCCAACGCCCTGAAAATCGCCAGCACCCACGGAGAGACCATGAACCCGGGCTTTTTTTCCCTTCCAATTCTGCCTGGCGGGGAAAGCCTGATAAAGCTAGTGTGCAAAGATAACCTGCGTCTGTACTGACACGTAAACATGAATACATAACTCTATAGGAGAGAAAAAAAAAAGCAAGCAGACAGAAGCCAGAATCCTTCCACTGATTTCTCGCTCGCCAGCCCAGAATGATTCCATGGTAAGGCTTGGATGAACGTAGCTCGCTCAGTCATCGAGAGAGAAGAGACCCCATCAGCAGTTACAGATGCTGAGGCTGAACTTCACTGTTACCATCCAGAACGGGTGCAGAAATGGAACTTTTAGCCCAATGTGTGCAAAGTCTACTGCATATTAAAATTAAGATACTTATGGACAAATACTTCAAATCGCCCAGGTATTTGCTGATACGTACCATCATTGTAAACACTGCTGGCTTTTTGGAAAGGGTTCATACATATTGACCTTACTAATCTCTAACACGGCTGGAAAAACGCTCACCTACTAAATAACTAGAGGGAATGAAGCAAGACAAAAGTTGGGAGACAGAAGGCTAGCATTTGGGTATATGTTTCTGCATCTATCTATCTAGATCTAACTATAGACCAGGAAATGAAGCAAAAATGAGATGAGATGGCGATAGAACCTGGTTATTATGCGGATCCACTTATCAGGCGAATAGATCAATATTAATGGATTTCTTACATAACTTGAGCGATTACAAAATCTAAGGAAAAAATGGTAATTTACAATAGCTATAAAAAGACTTTTTTAAAAATACATGGGGACCAAATTTGCAAGAGACATCCTGTTTCGAGATGAAGAAAAATATGCAGGATCATGGGGGAAAAAAATAGAAATTTATCATCAGCTCCTTGGGCCGGAAGACACAGAGTTGGCAAGATCGTCAGTTTCCTTACCAGGTGAGCTGGACAAGCGGATTCTTCAGGTCATAAAACAATCAAGACCGTCATTAAGAGTTCTGAGAGGGGACAAAATAAATCACCAAGGGGAGTGAGTGGTACCAGCAGCTCCGTAAGGAAATGAGCTCCACAGACCAGAAACAGAGGGAAGGAAATGAAGTTACTGTGAAATAGAACATTCATGCCCAGCACCGGTAACTCACACCTGTAATCCTCGCTACTCAGAAGGCTGCGAGATGAAGATCCAAGTTCAAACCCAGCCCAGGCAGGAAAGTCCGTGAGGCTCTAATTTCCAACAAACTACTCAGAAAAAGCCAGAAGTGGAGCTGTGGCTCAAGTGGTAGAGCGCCAGCCTTGAGCAGAAAAGCTCAGGGACAGCCCCCACTCCCTGAGTTCAAGTCCTAGTACTAGCACACACATGCACGTACACACACACACACACACACACACACACACACACACACACACACACACACACACACACACGTACGTTTCCCAGCTAAAGATTCCCAGACCTCTGCATGGAAGGGAATTGCCTAAAATCTCAGTAAAACCCAGAGCCGGGCTGCACCCAGGAGTTTCCCATTCTTCTGACCAGACTGGAGGAATTTTCTAGGGACATAGCTGATGATCTCAGGACTTGAACTCAGAGCCTGGGCGCTATCCCTGAACTGTTTTGCTCAAGGCTGGTGCTCTCCCACTTGAACCACAGCGCCACTTCCGGCTTTCTTGGTGATTTATTGAAGAGACTCACAGACTTTCCTGCCCGGGCTGGCCTTGAACCGCGATCCTCAGATCCCACCTTCCTGAGTAGTAAGGATGACAGGCGTGAGCCACCGGCGCGAGGCATGGTTGGTTGGTTTGCGATGTGATCTCATTCTGTGACCCAGGCTGGCATCCTGTGTGCGACGCCTTGTACCTCAACCTCCCCAAACATTGGCACCGCACACACATCCGCCAGGAGGCCCATCTTGATTTTCCTTCCTTGGGAAGGAGTCAATTTTTCTCACCCCCGTAAGCAAGCATTATTAGTTACGGCTCCCAGTCACTCGATGGTTGGCGGGGACAGATCACCGGGGAGATGCCAACCACAGTTTCTCCACGAACCCTCCATATTGGTATTAAAATCCTTCTCCCCAGCCCAGTGGCTCACGCCTGTCATCCCAGCTAGATGAGGAGGCTAAGATCCGAGCAGGGCTGTTTGAAAGCCAGCCTGGACAGGAAAGTCTGTGAGACTCTTACCCCCCCTCCACCCCCCCCCCCCCACACACACACAGTGAGCCAGCAAAACATCGAAGTGGAGCTGCGGCTCAAGCGGCAGAGCACCAGCCTTGGAACGAGACAAAGCCAAGCAAGAGTGTGAGGCTCCCAAGTAGATACTAATGGACCCCAACTGTTTTTCTGCTTGACTCCCCGCCCCCCAAGTTTTCCCATGCTGGAATTCGCCCTGGTAAGGAAGTCACTGCGGGCTGAGGGCTCCTGAGTCATTGCTCTAGGCTTGTCCCCTCCCATCTCGGGAGTTTTAGAACCTTCTGGACCCCCCCGGCATGCGGGGGGGGGGGCGGTACCTCAACCCTGCCATTAGCCGCGGTACCCTGGATCTTCCCGTTGCTGGGTCCTCGGAGTGGGGGGAATGAACCACCCGCGCCACGCACCCACTTATTTTCTCTGCGTGTGCACCGTCGCCGCAGGAAGAACGCATTTGCACAGATAACAGGGCTGTGTTCACTCACGCCCAGGGGAGAAGCTAGCTCATTTCGGGGTTACGAGAAAGGCAGGCCTCCCTGCCAGCCGCCGAGAGCCAGGTCTGATCGTTTCCCCTTTAAAGTATTATTTGTGGGGCTTCCTTGGGCCTCTGGGAAGTGTGGATGGCGGGAGGGAGATGAAGGAGGTGGTAGAGACGTGACGTTAGCTCCACCACGACGGGTCTCGGTCTCGCTTTCTAGATGTCACTAGAACATTCTCTCTTGGAGTGGCTTTTGACTAATCTGAATACGTTGGTGTTTTTCTTTGCATGTATCAGCTTGAGCCTTGGGCATCTGTGAATTTATGTTTGACACTCAGGAGGCTGAGATCTGAGGACCACGGTTCGATGCCAGCCCTGGCAGGAAAGTCCGTGAGACTCTGATCTCCAGTGAACCACAAGAAGACCAGAGGTGGAGCAGTGGCTCAAGTGGTAGAGCGCTTGCCTTGAGCTGAAGAGCTGAGGGACAGCGCCCAGGTCCTGAGTTCAAGCCCTACAACCAACTCTGTGCGTGCGTGTGTGCGTGTGTGTGCGTGTGTGTGTGTGTGTGTTTGAGCTGAGTTGGCACACTAGACTTTTCCTTGGGAGACTGAGTCAGCAATGACATGCTACTGGAAAAAAATAAAGCCCACTGGGGTGGAAATGAGTATTGAAGGACCAGATTTAAGCGGCTAAACACGGGGTTTGGCGATTGTATTCCGCAAGAGAATCCGGGCTCCCTAGAAGCCTAGACACTCAAACCAAACCTAGGGATAAACAAACACCTCTTAGGGAGTTTTCTAGAGTTTGCTAGACTTTTCTAGGGTGAGTCTAGAGTTGCTTTTCCCCCACAGACTTAAAAAAAAAAAAAATAGGAGGAAGCGTCCCTACTGCTTCCGGAAGCTTCTTCGGCTCCCACGCTGCTAGGTCAAAAATCAGCCAGAGCGTGGTGGCTTGGGTCACGCACGAACCGGAATCAGTTCTAGGGAAATCCTGACTGACGGAGGCTCTTCTGTGAATGGCACTCTGCCCCCCCCACCCCCGGGGAAAATGCCCTTTGTCCTGGAGGGCTGCCTGCGGCGTCTAACGCTGGCGGAAGAGGCCTGGCTTGGTGGTTCAGGTGGCTCAACACCCACCAGGATCACAAGAGACCAGCCTATAGGTCACGCCTGCAATCCCAGCTGGCTGGCCGTCGGTCCGTCCAGCAGTATGGCCGAGGCCGCTGGTGCTTCAGGCCCTGCTCTGGGGGCCCAGGACAGAGACTTCACGCATCCCACGGGGCTCCTGCGGGGTGGGGACGGGGGGGCTGAGGCCTGGGGTGCTGGACACGGTGGGGGGACTCCCCACGCCCCCCACTGAGCAGCTCATCACTGGCTGAGCTCTTCCACGGCCTCTCCAGCAGGTGGAAGCCATTGCACCAGCAGAAGCTGGGGCCTGAACTCGGGGCCTGGGCGCCGACCCTCAGCTCTTCAGCTCAAGGCGAGCGCTCTACCACGTGAGCCACAGCGCCACTTCCGGCTTTTTCTGCTTCTGGGGTGCTGAGGAATCGAACCCAGGGCCTCATGTGTGCGAGGCCAGCGCTCTACCACGGAGCCGCCTTCCCAGCCCACAATGAAGTATTATAATGGCTTACTCTGAGCAAAGCCACCCCAACAACATAGAAAGCACCTCTTCCAACTAAAGTCTCCAAGCGTGCGAAGTTGCTCTGTGCAAACACAGAGACAACCGACCCCCCCCCCCATTCTGCAGCCAAGGCCGATCCACGGCCTCTCACGGGCTGGACGGGAAGAAGCATCGTCAGACCAAATATCCAACGGAAGCCCGGCCGCCCGCCCGTGAACGAAGCTCCGGACTAGCTCGGATGTGCTCGGGGCTCTTTGTGGAGGTCTAAATGATCAGCATTATAAAGGGTTATATGCATGTCACACGCTCGATGCATATACACGCGCACACGTACGTACGTGTCGAACATGACCAGAAGCGAGCGAATCCACGCATGCTCGAGATGTGCACGGAACGCATTTCATCCGTGTTATATACACGAACACATGTATACTGTGTGTCGTGCGTGTCAACACATGTATAACATGTATATTATAGTAGAGAGATATAAATTATACGGAGGGGAATAATTCTTCGGGGGGCCCCACGAACCCCCAAAAGCTCACCCTCTGCCTGCCCCTAAGCCCAAGTTCTGCTTCATCCCCCCCCATAGATGAACGAGGGAGACATGGTGAGGAGTGGAGCAAGAAGAGCGTGACAGCGCCGGGCGGAGCGTCTGAAGGCGTCTTCCGCCATCTCCCCCAAATCTCAGGGGGTCCCGGTGCTGGTCCTTGGGGAAGCTGCCGAGATCTGTGATCACTGACCGATGCCCACGCCATGGCCACGTTCCCGTGTCCCGGGATCCCGTGGGACCCATGGCATCACGGTAATGGCCGCTAATGTCCTCATCAGCTAACAATGGCTGGCCCGGATCCCTGGCCAGTGAGTGCGAGAGAAAGATCTAGAAGCAGGCCTCCAGGCCGGGAGGTGCAGGGCAGGTGTGAAGCGGGCGCTCAGCCGTGGGGGCCGGGCTGGCGTGGCTGGGCGGGTGGGGGGGTGGGGAGGGCGATCTCCCTCCCGCAGCCCCACGGGGACCCGCTGGGCGCACCAGGCCACGCCAGGCCCCGCGTCTGCATCGCCCCCGGCCAGTGGCTCCCCCCGGAGGAGGGGAGGTGGGAGGATCTCGGGTTCGAATCCAGGCCACATCTGCGTGATCACGGAGGGGAGCGAGTCCCAAGGAACGGAGGGACGGTGGCTTCCACGCGTCAGCGAAGACACGTGTACAGCCGGCGACAGCCTCATCCATCACAGCCCCGCCTGGCGGGGTCCGAGTCGGAGATGGAGGGGGGCAGCTCTGGGCTCGGCTCGGGAGGCACGCGGCTGCCACGCAGCCCACTTCCGTCCCCGTCCAAGCCCTAATGAGGCGAGAGGATGGATGGACGGATGGAAAGCCAAGGAGGAACATATGTCGAGGAGCCGGGCCGAGCCAGCGCCGCCCCAGAAACCATGGGAGCCACGGGCTCCCCCCACACGCATGGACCGGAGCGCGGGGCTTCTGGAGCCCTTGCGGCCCCGGCCCAGGAGACAAATGGCCGGCTCTTTCCGTACCTTGGGCCAGGCTGTATTTCTCTTTACTTCACCCCATAAGAACAGATCCAGCTGTGAGCGGCTCACGTACGCCATCCCAGCTGCTCAGGAGGCTGAGAGCTGAGGATCACGGTTCAAAGCCAGCCCAGGCAGGAAAGCCCGTGAGACTCTGATCTCCAAAGGACCACCAGAAAACCGGAAGTGGCGCTGTGGCTCAGCGGGTAGAGTGCCAGCCTTGAGCTGAAGCTGAGGGACAGAGCCCAGGCCGAGAGTTCAAGCCCCATGACCAATGGAGGAGGAGGAGGAGGAGGAGGAGGAGGAGGAGGAGGAGGAGGAGGAGGAGGAGGAGGAGGGGGGGGGGAGGAGGAGGAGGGGGGGGGAGGAGGAGGAGGAGGAGGAGGAGGAGGAGGAGGAGGAGGAGGAGGAGGAGGAGGAGGAGGAGGAGGAGGAGGAGGAGGAGGAGGAGGAGGAGGAGGAGGAGGAGGAGGAGGAGGTGCTCATGCTGGTCACCCCAGCTACTTGGGAAGCAGAGATCTGAAGATCGTGGATTTAAGATTGTCCAGGCAGAAAAGCCTGTGAGGCTCTTATGTCCAGTTAACCATGGCAAAAGCCAAAAGCAGACTGTGGCTCAGGTGGTAGAGCGCCAGCCTTGAGCCCAAAAAGCTCAGGGACAGCGCCCAGGTCCTGAGTTCAAGTCCCGTGACCAGCATGTGCATGCATGCGCGTGTACACACAGAAACACTAAACCATGCAGGTGACGGGCTTCCTCCATCTCCCTTCTGGAAACATCCGCAGGCCCCTCTCCGCTCAGAGGCAGGCCTGGCACGGGCTCTTGGCTCTTGCTCCCCGGCCTGGGCCAGGAGGAGCTGGGCCTCCTGCCCGGGGCTGCGCGTCCGCCAGCTCCGCGGGCCGCCGGGGGCCTGGGCTCCGCGCTCCGGAGTCCCCCGGGGACGGAGATCCGGCCAGCTCCGGCCTCGCCTGCCAGATACCCGCAGCGTGACCTCCAGACAGGCCCTTCCTGAGCCCGCCGGAGGCTCCTGGCGGCCGAGCACACGGTGGAAGTTGGACTTGAACTGGGACCTTCCCATCTCTAACCTGTGACGGCTCTGCACCTCATTTACTCCCCGGATCCTTTGTCCCTGGAACATTCCAGAACCAGAGGTCCCCCAGTACCAGGCAGCAGGGGAGGGGAGGCTGTCCCATCCCCCACAGATGCCCAGCTGGCTTCTTCGTGGACCTCATCTCCAAAAGTGAGCCTGGGCTCCCAGCATCTCCCTGTATGTCCAGCTCCCCGATGCTTAGCGCAAGGCCATAAAGCCTGAGTCACCGGGACACACCTGTCCCCAGGTAACAAACTCCTGCTCACCCGCAACACCCAGAAAGGGGGGTGGGGGGGGGGTGCAGGGCGTGAAGGAGGTATGACTTAGCATCCTAAAGTACTTACGAGAGTGCTGGCTCAGATTGATGCTGAGCAAGTTCAAATAAAAATAAGCAACAAGCCGGGCGCCGGTGGCTCACGCCTGTCATCCTAGCTACCCAGGAGGCTGAGATCTGAGGATCGCGGTTCAAAGCCAGCCCGGGCAGAAGTAGGGACTATGGCTCACGTGGTAGAGCGCTCGCCTTGAGCTCGGGGACAGCACCCAGGACCTGCGCTCGAGCCCCAGGAGCAGCACCAGAAATAAGAAGCAGGTTTGCTCTCTATTGACCTTTATTTCCCTGCATACCTCACACATACCCCTTCTAGATTATTCCTACAGACCTTGGTCAGGAACAGTCACCCGCCAATGGTGGAAGCTGAGAACGCAGTAAGTTACACTCAGCCCAGAGACACACTGCCACCTAGAGGCTGTGGCAGGACACACACACACACACACACACACACACACACACACACACACACAGACACACACACACAGACACACAGACACACACACACACACACACACACACACACACACACACACACACACACACACACACACACACACACAGAGCTCGGGGTGCAGGAGATCGTGGGGCCTGAGCTCTGGGCGCTGTCCCTCAGCTCTTCAGCTCAAGGCTAGCGCTCTACCACTTGAGCCACAGCGCCACTTCCAGCTTTTTTCTTTTTGCTTATGTGGTGCTGAGGAATCGAACCCAGGGCCTCAGGCATGCAAGGCAAGCGCTCTACCACTGAGCCACCTTTCCAGCCCAACCCATGAGACTCTGATCTCCCATGAACTACCGTCAAGCCAGAGGTGGAGCTGTGGCTCAGGTAGGTAGAGCGCTGGAAAGTTCGGGGACCCAGAGCCCAGGCCCTGAGCTCAAGCCCGATACTGGCACCAAAAACAAAGCACAGCCCTAGCCTTTCCTTCCCTGGGGCGTCCTGAAGCCGAGTCCAGGGCCGGGCGCCTGCCTCCTCTGCCTGTTCATAAACCTGAGCCGGATTTGTGCACAAACTCACCAACGACCCACCCGCCAGCGGCCTGCCGCAGAGCAGAGACGACGCTACTCATCTCTTACGAGTCCACGGGCTCCATCAGCCTTCCCTGCACGCACACGCACATACGAGAGTTACTGAACGTCCTCAGGGAAAGCTGACGCAGGTTCAAATCCCCCAGCAGACATCAGCAACCAAGAGACATCACCCCCATCGACAGCCCTGAACCTGTGCACCTGTACCGCCCCCCCCCCCCGCCCGCCACGGCTAGGGGACCCGGCGGCCCATCCGAGACACCGAACCACAAATCCTAAGAACTGGGATTTCTCGGAGCGATTCCCCGCGGGAGAACTCTCCTTCCTCCGGGGAATTCATAGTCTCGGCGTCATCCGTGTGGCCGGCTGCCCACTGGCGGGAGAAGAGCATATGGTAACATTAAACGCGCTCATAACAGAGGAGAGGGAAGGAGAGGTAAACAGAAGGCCCCGGCCGCGGGGACAGGCCCCTGTGGCAGGCTAATTTTACTTGGGGATGGGTTTTAGAAGATGGATTCCGACGAGAAAGGGCAGACACTGCCAAAGACTATCGTTAGAATGCCAACTCTCCCTTCTTCCTCCCCCCACCCCTTCCTCCCTTCCTTCCTCTCTCCCTCCCTCCCAGGCCACCCTTGGCTACCGTCAGCTGATACCTACTAGAATAAAAGTGGATTTTTAAAAAAATAACAGATCGGATGTCACATAAAGAAATATTAGATGAGGAGACATGCCCGTTTATAGAGTAGCAGATGAACTTTCATATCTATTAAGATATAAGGGATCTACTCAGAAAACTGTTATATAATTAGAAAAAATTAAATATAATTACCACCAAATGCTGGCAACATCATCTATGAAGCTATGCTCACACACTGACTGAAATGTGTTCCACAAACTATGTCAAGAGCTGGGCACGCCTGTCATCCTAGCTACTCAGGAGGCTGAGATCTGAGGATCGAGGTTCAAAGCCAGCCCAGGCAGGAAAGCCCGTGAGACTCTTATCTCCAATGAACCACTAGAAAACCGGAAGCAGCGCTGTGGCTCAAGTGGTAGAGCGCTCGCCTTGAGCTGGAGAGCTGAGGGACAGTGCCCAGGCCCAGAGTTCAAGCCCCACAACTGACAAAAAAAAAAAAAAGTGTATATATAACTAACAGCAAAAAAGAACCATTATAACAATACACCATAACAACTTTTCTCTAAAACTCGAGGAACAGCTTGTTTCTGGAATTTCCCCCATCCATATTTTCAAGTCCCCGTCACCCCCCTGCCCTTGAAAGATGTGGGAGGGAGGGGAGGCTGGCCTCAGTTCCTCCGAACCCCTCACCAGCAAGCTGACAGCCCAGGAGGGCGGGTGACAGGTGACGCCAAGGCCGGGCTGGGGCTCTGGCTGAGCTCCAGGCGGCCATCCGCGGCTTTCTGACTGGATGAGCTAATCGCAGCCTGCATTCATTCTTGCTTTGACTCCCGCATGCCTTGTGATTAACTAGACTGCAGCTCACAGAGGGCAAAATCACCTTCACACCGTTTAAAAAAGGAAAACAGCCACGAGGTTGATCTTTGTGAGCGACCAGGTTTAGTGTTGGGGGGGGGGGGGGGGAAGGGTGTCTAATTTCCCAAGTGCTACTATTTAAAATAATATTGATACCTTTTGACAAAAAGCAGGAAAGAACTGGAATATCTACATGGGACCCGAGGAAGTCTTTCTGGGAAAGTCTGTGGAGATGGCGCTCTTTCAGAAAGAAGACCACCAAGTGGCCCAAAGACGGCTAGATCTGTGTAGGGTACAATATTCTTGGATGTGTGTGTGTGTGGGCCAGTCCTGGGGCTTGAACTCAGGACCTGGGCGCTGTCCCTGAGCTTGTTTTGCTCAAGGCTAGCACGCTACCCCTTGAGTCACAGCTCTATTTGAGGCCTTTTTCTTTTTTCTTTTTTGTGGGGAGGATGGGGGAGAGGGGGTGTAGTTTAATGGTGCTAATTGTCTCATGGATGTTCCTGCCCGGGCTGGCTTTGAACCATGATCCTCAGATCTCAGCCTCCTGAGTGGCTGGGAGGACAGGCGTGAGCCACTGGTCCTGGCTCAGACTCATTCGTAAAGACTGTTTCTTTGTTCTTGTCACTTGCCATGACTATCGAGAAACACAGCTTTGAGGGAAGACGTGGAGATTTATTTTCCTCTAGAGGGGCAGCAATCTGGCTGCTGATCTTCAGCATTGACCTTCTAAGGGATTCTTTGAAAGGGAAATATCCAAAATATCTGGGTGGTCATCTGACTCAGTTTACCTGAGCCAGCCCCAGTCTTGGTCTTGGGAGGAAGTCTTGCATTCTGGGAGATGCATGGTCCATAGAGACAGGGATGAGATGTGGTATACCTGCTTGGCCCCTAAACAAAGGCCAGCATGATCAAATGATGTACAGTTCTTCTAGGGCATCTTGGCCAGGGCCTGGCCCAACCACACAGGAACCATAGTGTTTCTCAGCTCAGATCCCGGAGCCCCTGGTCCCAGCTGGCTGTTTCCCAAATCCTCGGTGACAAAGTGCCTGTGGCATTTACTTTACTGTTTTGACAAAGTCTCTCCAAGGTTACTATTCGGCCAAGCCTAGAACACAGATCCTGGAGGGACCCCAAAATCCAGCCCCTCCCCACCTGGAGGCCGAGGCGCTATTGTTATTATTCATATTTAACAGATTGCTCTCTTACAAAGACTTCAGGCCCTAAGAAGTTGGGGCAGCCATGAGCTTGTGTATGGAGGAGAGGTAGGGTTGGGGGAGATGGGTCTCCAGCTCTGGGTGTCTCTACTCTTTAAATTCTGACAATTAGTCAGATGTCTCCATTCATAATCTAGCATGCTCCAGGCATATATAATTCTGGCATATCTTCATGTGCCCACACCTGACCCTTCCCTACTTCCTAGAGTGAAGAGAAGAGTCCACTGTCAGTCCCTCTACTGGCCCTTCCTGAGTTCTGAAAACAATATATACAATACACACACACACACATCTGCTTATCTTACTTAAGTTTTGCTTTGGAAGGCTTCAAATAGCTACTGTAAAAAAACAAAAATTACCAGTACAAGCTAAGTACCAGAGAGGTTCACACCTGCAAGCCTCGCTACTCAGGAGGTGGAGATCTGAGGATCATGGTTCAAAGCCAGGCTGGAGAAGACAAAAATCAGTAAGACTTACCTCTGATTAACCAGCTGGAAGTAGGGGTGTGACTCCAGTGGTAGAGTACCAGTCTTGAGCAAAAACAAAAAACAGAAATCAAAAAGCTAAGCAAGTACCCAAAGTTGGAGCCCCAGATACCAGTGCACACAGGTGTACACATGCATGCATGCATGCGAGTGTACACACACACGCACAAAGCTTTAAGTGTCCCTTCAAAACCATCTGAGAGAAAATGAGGAAGGGAAGGAAGATGGAAACACTGGTCCACACAGAGTTTTATCCCACACATTCTCAGAGGCAGAGAACAGACCAGAACCTGAGGGACGGCGTGACGCCGCAGGTGGCCCACCGACCGGCCTGGAGGTGGAGCTGCATGTCCGAGGTTGGTGTGACTCCAGCCTGATCTCCCCGCAGCCCACAAACAAGAGGATGAGAGCACCTTCTGGAAGAATGACACGCCAGCGAACAAACTCCATTCCCTTCCGTAGGGCGGCAGAGCTATTTGCACCTTGGACCTTTTTTTTTTTTTTTTTTTTAGAACAATCCTTTTAATGTCTTGGTATTTATGAGAAAATTTGCAGCCAAGAGTTTCAAATAGGGAATTTCCTGCAAAGCTTAGTAATGGGAAATGTGTTCATTGGAGCCTTCATAAGCCTTTTCTTCGATGACGAAGGTCAGGGAAGGATCATTACTTCGATTTAATTTGACAGAATAAAGGGTACAAGCGTACAGTTCCCAACCTCCTCTGTGAGGAGAGACGAGAATTAATCGCTTCTCCAAGATCAATGAATGAGTCGAAGAAATTGAGTCAGAAAAAAAATGCCTTTCAACATATCTCTGAGAGTTACATATTTTTCAACATTAGAAAATAATGAGTGCCAGGCACCGGTGGCTCCCGCCTGTCAGCCTAGCTCCTCAGGAGGCTGAGGTCTGAGGAGCATGGTTCAAAGCCAGCCTGGGCAAGAAAGTCCAAGAAACTCTCATCTCCAATTAACCAGCAAAATGTAGAGCAAGAGCTAAGGAAGGGCTGGGAAGCTGGCTCAGTGGTAGAGTGCTTGCCTCGCATGCCTGAGGCCCTGGGTTCGATTCCTCAGTACCACATAAGAAAAAAGAAAAAAGCCGGAAGTGGCGCTGTGGCTCAAGTGGTAGAGCGCTAGCCTTGAGCTGAAGAGCTGAGGGACAGCACCCAGGCCCAGAGTTCAGACCCCATGACCAAAAAAAAAAAAAAGCTAAAGAACTAAGGCTCAGCACCCAGGCCCTAAGTTCAAGCTCCAGTAATGACAGAAAAAAAGAGAGAGAGAAAGAGAGAGAGAGAAAGGGAAAGGAAAGGAGGAAGGAAGGAAGGAAGGAAGGAAGGAGAGGAAGAAAGGAGAGAGAAAGAAAGGGAAAGGAAAGGAGGAAGGAAGGAAGGAAAAGAGAAGAGAAAAGAAGAGGAGGAATGAGGGAAATGATAGAAGCATTTGTCAGATTTTTCTTAAAAGCCTATATAATTTTCTTGTTCCTAGGTAATCTTCACTCTTCCTTTGAAAAGTGCATTATTTTTTCTGAAGTAATCCCCCACAGTTATTAGAAGCCATCCAGGCATCTAACTCTCCCGTAACAAGAAAATCAGTATTCTGCCTCCTTGAGAAATGTTTTTCCCCAGCCCAGCGGTACATTTCTATGCGCAACCCGTGAAGACGATCGCACACTTCCTGGTGGATGCTTGCCTTGTGGTCGGGAATCAGCACAGGTCATGAATACATTCCTTTCTTTTTTTTTTTTTTTTGTTGGTCGTGGGGCTTGAACTCTGGGCCTGGGCGCTGTCCCTCAGCTCTTCAGCTCAAGGCGAGCGCTCTACCACTTGAGCCACAGCGCCACTTCCGGTTTTCTGGTGGTTTATTGGAGATAGGAGTCTCACGGGCTTTCCTGCCGGGGCTGGCTTTGAACCGCGATCCTCAGATCTCAGCCTCCTGAGTAGCTAGGATGACAGGCATGAGCCACCCGCGCCCGGCTTACATTCCTTCCTTTATCATGCTTACCCAGAAGAAGCCGGGGGAGGTTACATTCTAAAAAAGTATTATTCCATGCACTCATCTCTAGGAATAGTTTCCAATTTAGCAACATGTTCTGCCAAACAAAGTTGTTTTGCTGGTTTTTTTTTAATGAAATCTTCGTCTAAAAACGTCTCTTTTTGTTCACAGAGGCTAACTGGCTTGGAGCTCTGCCCCGCCTCGACTCCTGCTCTCCTTCTATTTCCCAGTCCCCAGCTGCCTGAGAGAAATGGAGAGAAGGAAGCAAACACACCGACCACATCGCACAAAATGAACCCACAAGGGACGGCTTCCTGCAGGCAGCTCAAGCGGTCCTCCTCCTCCTCCCTCCTCCCCTCTCTCCTTCCTTCCCTCCTCCTGACGGGTCAGACAGTCTCCACATTGGATTCTAGCCCAGGCTGTCTTTAGTTAATTACACATAACTATGCCGCATCCTATGTGCAATGTATAAAACACAACACACCACACAGGGGCACAAGCTGTGAGCAAAAGCAGCTCAGGGATGACACCTAGGCCCTGAGTTCAAGCCCCAGGACTGGTGCACGTACACACACACACACACACACACACACACACACACACACACACAATATTCAGACAGAAGTTTTAGAAGTGTATGTAGCAAGTGTTTGGAGATTTGGAGACTAACACTCTACTACTTAAGCTACAGCCCCACTTCTGGCTTTTTTTAAAAAGTGATTAATTAGAGATAACAGTCTCACAGATGTTTCTACCTGGGCTGACTTCAAACCACGATCCTCCGATCTCAGCCTCCAGAGTAGGTACCTGGTGCCTGGTGCCAGGTGCCTGGCCTGTCTGAATATTTTAAGATTTGAACCTTAAATCTTAGTGGCCATTAAGCAAGACACAGAATAAATCTAAGACAGGAGGAATAAACAAACCTCTGGCACTGTTGGGCCTGTCATCCTAGCTACTCTGGAGGCTGAGATCTGAGGATCGCAGTTTGACGCCAGGCTAGGCCGGAATTGTCCTGAGACTCTTATTTCTAATTCACCACAAAACAAACAACAACAACAAAAAAAACAGAAGTGGTGCTGTGGCTCAAGTGGTAGGGCGCTAGCCTTGAGCACAAAAGCTCAGGAACAGCACCAGGCTCTGAGTTCAAGCCCCAGGACCAGCTTTCCTACCCCCACCCCCCCAAAAAAAAGAAGGGGTTAAAAAAAAAATACATATCTCCACCATGATCTGACCGGGGGGAAATGAAACTGGGTTAATTGTGAAGGACCGAGGGGAAACACTGAAGCCTGATTAACAAAACCCACATCTCCCCAATTAGCAAGATAATTGTTAAATGGCTTCTGGGCAGCTCTGGGGAGATTTTAAAAAGCAGCCAAAAAAAAGCTGCCGCAGGAGTCAGCTTTGCGGAGCGGCTGGCGAGGGCAGGGTGCTGAGCTCTGAGTGCAGAGCCCTTGGGTTCCAAAGAATAAAAGGAAATGAAAGGAGCCATCCTAGCTACTCAGGAGGCTGAGAGCTGAGGATCCCGGTTCAAAGCCAGCCCGGGAGCAAAAGTTCCTGACACTCTTATCTCCAATGAACCACCAAAAAGCCAGGCATAGAGCTGTGAACCAGGGGTGAAGCAGAACCAGGAAGGAGGTCTCTGAATCTCCCCCCAGATCCTGAGCTAGGCTGGGGGCGGGGGGGGGGACCTGCAGGGCCTGGTGGGGAGGGGCAGGAAGAAGGAAGGGAAAGGGGGAAAGGAGGAGGGAGGAGGGAGGAGAGGAGGAGGGAGGATGGAGGAGGGAAGCAAATGAGGCTTCCTGCTTTCTACTTAGGGCCAGCACAAACTAAAACAGTTCAGGACAGTTCAGTACACCCCTGTGAACGGAGACCACTCCTGCCATTCCAACCATACAGGAAGCATAAAGAGGCAGATCACAGTCCACCAGCACAGAGAGAGAAAGAAGCGGTAGCTTATTTAAAAAAGATAGAGAAAGCCAGGCGCCGGCGGCTCAGGCCTGTCATCCCAGCTACTCAGGAGGCTGAGACCTGAGGATCGCAGTTCAAAGCCAGCCCTGGGCAGGAAAGTCCGTGAGACTCTGATCTCCAATGAACCACCAGAAAACCAGAAGTGGTGCTGTGGTTCAAGCGGTAGAGTGCTCGCCTTGAGCTGAAGAGCTGAGGGACAGCGCCCAGGCCCAGAGTTCAAGCCCCACGACCAACACAACAAGATAGAGAACATAAAAAGATAGAGAAGCCAGAGCAAGTAGGGGTGGAGGCCTGGTTCAAGTGGTGGAGCACCTGCCTAGCACGTTCAGAGCCCTAAGTGCAAATCCTAGGACTACCCCATCCCACACACACACACACACACAAACCCTGAGTGTTGAGTGAAATTCCCACTCACAAAAGGAGAAGCTCAGAGCTGAGATACGTCAAAATGCCCGTGGCAGACGTGGCTAAAACCCACGCAGGGCGGCTGGGAGAGGGAGGGCAGCCCAGGCTCCCTGCAGACAAAGCCCACCAGCACAGGCACGCGGGGCGGTCCAGGGGGGATCCCCGGAGACCGGATTTTAGCCGATCAGGGAGGGTGCAAGGGTGTGCACGCGTGCCAGAGCGAGGGTCCCCCTCGCACACGCTCAATCCCAGGCCACGCTGCCAGTGCACGGAGCCCGAGAGCGTCACCACCGCGCAGAGAGACAGCTCACCCCACACATGGGAGCCCGGCGTGGGGGGTGCTGCTGGCGACGGGACGCAGCACAGGCCGCCCACCATCACAAGACGCACGCCGGACACACCCGGTCTCCAGTGTCAACGCGAACCTGTCCCCAAGGTCTTCCAAAGACTTACAAAATCCCACGCCTGTCGGATAATGGTCGCTTAGCCTATAGTTACCATAGTGTAACTTGCTCATCATTCACACACACACATACACGCACATGCATGCACACATGCAGGCACACACACACACACACGTGTGTGTGCATTTGTCAATCATGGGCTTGAACTCGGGGCCTGGGCGCTGTCCCTCAGCTCTTCAGCTCGAGGCGAGCGCTCTACCACTTGAGCCACAGCGCCACTTCTGGTTTTCTGGTGGTTCATTGGAGATCAGAGTCTCGTGGACTTTCCTTCCCAGGGCTGGCTTTGAACCATGATCCTCAGATCTCAGCCTCCTGAGTAGCTGGGATGACAGGCTGATTTATTTATCCTTTCTGATCGCTCTCTTCCTCCAGCCCCCGCAGAATGCGCTCCGGCGACCCCTGTGCTACAGCAGCCCCTGTCCCTCCCGAGAGAGCACCGTTACATGAGCAAGTACGGCCAGAACTGATACAAGAGGAACGCTATGACCCCGTACCTGGCCGATGGGTTTGAATTCTGGAAGGAGACCCGGTCGATTATCGCTTTGCTCCTTTACGTTCATCTCCGGGAGTGATAAAGACTAATAGCATAAAGTAGGCTACACGGCGGAATGAGGTGCTAGTTTACAAAGGCGATCCCCAAAAACGCAACCAAAGGATTTAAAAATCCTCTACAACCGGATGTAATCCTCAAACCAGCAGTAACCCAAGGCCTAGAAATTTGATAGAAACTAATTTTCTGTCAGAATCTCAAGCCCGCTGAGTCAGCACCTCTGTGGGGCCCCGGATTCGATTTTAACAAGTCACAAGCATGCTGAAGCTTAAAGCACCGTGGTCCAAACATCAGGCCACCAGGTATGAGCTGAGGACAAACAGATGTAAAGTTAAAAGAACAGCCGGGCGCCGGCAGCTCACGCCTGTCATCCTAGCTGCTCAAGAGGCTGAGATCTGAGGATCAAGGTTCAAAGCCAGCCCGGGCAGGAAAGTCCATGAGACTCTGATCTCCAATGAACCAGCACAAGACCAGAAGTGGCGCTGTGGCTCAAGTGGTAGAGCACTCGCCTTGAGCTGAAGAGCTGAGGGACAGCGCCCAGGCCCAGAGTTCAGATCCCACGACCGGACCCCCCCCCCCCCAAAATAAAATAAAATAAAATGTTGGTAGTTAGCAGACAAGCATTCACTGCTATAAGGAAAAAGTCTTTATAACATTATGGTGCAATATGATAGGAAAAAAACCTGAAAAGTAATAAGAAAAGTAGTAAGAATCTGATGAAGATAAAAATAGAAAAGTAGGGCTGGGAAGGTGGGTCAGTGGTAGAGCGCTTGCCTTGCATGCCTGAGGCCCTGGGTTCGATTCCTCAGCACCACATAAGCAAAAAAAAAAAAAAAAAAAAAAAAATAGAAAAGTATTAAGAATCTGATGAAGATAAATCATATCGGTTGTGGGAGGGGGGTGTTTTTGCGGGGGGGGGGGGGGGGAATTTCCCAGAGAGGAACTAATCTCTATGTTTTTATTTCTGTTGTTTTTTAAATGGCTTTATTGCTTTTTTTTTTTTTTTTTTTTTACATAGAAAAGGGATATTTTATAAGATAGGCAGGTAGGTAGGTAGATAGGTAGGTAGATGAGAGGATGGATGGATGGACAGATGAATGGATAGTTGGCTGGCTGGCTGGATAGATGGATGGATGGATAGACAGGCAGGCAGGCAGGCAGATAGATTTATAGATGGATAGATGGATAGAATAGATGGATGGATAGATGGGTGGATGGATGGATAGATAGATAGGTAGATAGATAGGTAGGTAGGTAGATAGATAGATAGATAGATAGATAGATAGATAGATAGATAGATAGACAGACAGATAGATAGATAGACAGATAGATAGATAGATAGATAGATGACAGCAGTCAGGCTCCCTCGGCTCATACCTGTCATCCTAGCTGCTCTGGAGACTGAAATCTAAGGCCCACGGTTCAAAGTGAGCCTGAGAAGACAAGTCCATGAGACTCTTATCACCAGTGAACCACTAAAAAGCCAGAAGTAGAGCTGTGACTCAACTGGTAAGACCACAATAGCTCAGAGACAGCGCCCAGGCCCTGAGTTCAAGTCCTAGCACATCTACTGCATGACAAACCCAGTAGGCTAAACAACTAAGTCGGTGGAAACACATCCTGGACAGACGTTTTTAACCCTGACCTTGTCCTCTGGCGCTCTTTCTCCCTCCCTCCCTCCCTCTCTCCCTCCCTCCCTCCCTTCCTCCCTCCCTCCCTTCCTCCCTCCCTCCCTCCCTCTCTCTCTCTGCTTCCTGGCTGTCAGCAGGTAAGCTGTTTTTCTCCCCTGCTGCCTTCCGCCATGTTGTCTATATTTCAGTGCGGCCCAGAGGCCATGAAGCCAGCCAGCCACTGACGGAGGATCGTGAGCCACAACAAAAGCCGCTTCCTCCCCGCCCGGCCTGCTGTTCCCTCAGTGTTTTCCTTTTATTCCCATAGATTTCCCAGGCTGGGTAGGCCCGGATTTCCAGGTCCAGCAGTGCGTGCGACTTCCAGGTCAAGGCAAGCAGCCCCTCCTCCTCCCCAGTCTTGAAGACCTGGGCGCACACCTTCCAGATCACGGGCCGAAGGCGGAGGCTGGGCCTGGGCTCCCGAGGGACTGGGTGGCCACACCAAAACCGGCAACGGAACAGGACCCGGAAACAGACGCTCGGGCACCGAGCTTCAAGAAGCTCTCTCTTCTGACCAGTCAACAGAGTCCAAGTGAACCCCACGCCCCGACACTCAAAATACCAGCCTCCAGACCGGAGGGCATTTGCTGTGCGGGATGTGATGTAAGAGATGGAATCAAGGAGCAAAGCCGGCCAGCGTGGACAGCCCGCGAGCGGCCACGGCGGGGCGGAGCACCGGCGAGGACATGGTTCGTGGGAGATCAGAATCTCACAGCCTTTCCTGCCCGGGCTGGCTTTGAAACCGTGATCCTCAGCTCTCCGCCTCCTGAGCAGCTAGGATCAAGGGCGGGAGGCGCCACCTTTTCTGGATCGGCCAAACGCACCCCCCTTTCCCGGTCTCCCTCCAGACCAATGCCGGCGCTGTGTGCCAGCGGAGCAGACCTTCCCTTCCCCGGGAGAGCACCCCGAAGCCCCGCGGCTCCGTCCGCCACCGAAGTCCTTTCACACAACCGTTCCAAACGAAGTGATCTCCGTATTCAAGTAAGCTTAGCCTGCGAGAATATCCTTGGGCTCTGTGGAGAGTTCTAGAAATAAAACAGCGGGGCTACGTGTGTCCATTAATGCAAACACAAGCGCACTGAGGGGGAAAAAATCAGGGGTGCAGACAGGTGTCTGGTGGGGGAGGGGAGGGATGCCCACGGTCGTCTGGGGCATGGGGGGTCAGCTCTGGGTCCCCGACCTAATGAACTAGACCTGCGGCTCTCTCTATCCTGAAGGAGGGCTCTCCGAAGGCCGGGGCGATGCATGGCTCGGGAAAAACCCAACACCCGCTCTCCTTCCCTGGGCAGGAGGAGAAGGGGGGGGAAGCTTCGGGAAGGACGCACTGCCGAAGGAACGGGGCGCAGGGGGGCAAAGCTAGGGTGAGGGGCCGGGAGTCATGGCTCACGCCTGTCAGCCCAGCTACTCAGGAGGCTGAGATCCGAGGATCGCGGTTCAAAGCCAGCCCGGGCAGGAAAGTCCGTGAGACTCTGATCTCCAGTGAATTACCAAAAAGCTAGAAGTGGAGCTGTGGCTCAAATGGTAGAGCGCCAGCCTCGAGCGACAACAACAAACCCTTCCTGACATTCATCCTGCATCAGCTGCACCCACGGCGCTCAGCTCTAAGGCGCCCGGCACGCGCCCCTCAGCAAGCATGCACCAGGCACACTCTAAATGCATCAGCCAAGCGGAGCAGTGGTTCCTTCACGACAGAGAGGCCAAGCGGCGACCCGGGGGCTGCACCGGGACTTTCCTGCCGGCTGACACACTGGTGATTCCCCAAGAAACCAGTGTTTCCATCTTTGCTGCTCTTCCCCGGCCCGAGCCTCCGCCTCTGTCTGTCTCTGCATCCGGTCCTCCGACCGCCTGGCTTAGAGACCCACTCTTCAGGGCTCGGGACACCGAGTGGACACGCGTGTTCTCGCTCAGAAAACCGTCTCAGATGGCAGCCAGACACGGTGGGTGAAGATGGAGACGCCAGCCCCAGGCCTGCGGCGTCTCCTGCGAATCGCCGGATTCTCCCAGCTGCCACTGAGAGTCTCCACGCTGTCCCCCGTGGGTCTCCTTCATGGCCACTGTCTCCTCTCCACTTCGACACACGCAGGACCTCCCCGAGCCCCGCGGATCCCCACGGGAGCTTCCACGGAAGGCAAATCGTCCCTGTAAAACCACGCGTAAGGCCAGGCGCCGTGGCTCACGCCTTTCATCCCAGCTACTCAGGAGGCTGAGATCTGAGGATCGCAGTTCAAAGCCAGCCCGGGAAGGAAAGTCCATGAGATTCTGTCTCTCACTAATCAGTAAAAACGCTAGACTGGAGGCCTGGATCAAGTGGTAAAGTGCCAGTTGTGAGCAAGAAAGCCAAGAGCATGAGGCCCTGAGTTCAAGTCCCCCCCTCTCTCTCACACAGGAAGTTGCCTGTAGACACAGAGGAGCAAGCTTCCCATCGTGGAATCTTCCCACTGTTCCAGCAAGCCCTCTGCTCCCCACTTTCTTCCGCTGTCACGTGGGGGCCCTCCCTGCTTGCCTGCAACCTCCAGGAAAAACCGGAAACTACCGCACGCGTGCAACATGGGAACTCGGTGGTGCCAAGACGGAAGACTCGCCACGACTGAGAAAATGATTCCGAGCTGAAACAAGGGGTCGCGTGCGTGCACGGCGCCCGACCCGCGTGGAGACCCACGCGCATCTGCTCCTGCCAAGAACCCCACGCTGCTCCGTTCATTAGAAAAAGAAATGAACCCGCAAATGCATGTAAAGCACCGGGCGCATTCTAACTGAGAACAGGAAGGGAGAAGAAAGCACTGCTTGCCGCGTGGCCAGGGGACACTCCGGGGTCTGGAGAGGAAATCTCAACTCGCACGCGTGCAGAGACACGGCCAAGATCACTCCCCGGCAAGACCACCGCCCAGCTCCCCGGCAAGATCACCGCCCAGCTCCCCAGCAAGACCAGCGCCCAGCTCCCCGGCAAGACCAGCGCCCAGCTCCCCGGCAAGACCAGCGCCCAGCTCGCCAGCAAGACCAGCGCCCAGCTCGCCAGCAAGACCAGCGCCCAGCTCCCCAGCAAGATCACCGCCCAGCTCCCCAGCAAGACCCCCGCCCAGCTCACAGACCCAGGATTACCCAGCTGTTCCTGCTCCCCTCACCCCGACCCACAGACCTGGAACTAAACGCCCAAGACCAGGGCAGAGCTCACAGCTGCCATTCCAGCTACTCAGGAGGCCGAGATTGAAGGCTCTCGGTTCAAAGCCAGGCTGGCAGGAAAGTCCGAGAGACTCTTACATCCAGCAAACCACTAGAAAATGGGAAGTGGCGCTGTGGCTCAAGTGGTAGAGCGCTCGCCTTGAGCAAAGGAAGCTGAGGGACAGTGCCCAGGCCCTGAGTTCAAGCCCCAGGACTGGCAAAAAATAAAAAGGCCTCATGAACAGAGAGCCAGAGAAAGGAAGACGGCAGCAGGGGCTGGGCACCAGCTCCATCATCCAATGACCCCCCACCCCAAGCACGCCCGGCTTCACCCCACTGCCCTCCCCCTCCCCCTCCTCCCCTTCCCCCTCTTCCCCCTCCTCCTCCTCTCCCCTGTGTCCTGTGACCAACAAGCTCCAGATGATGTCAAAATAATTGTGCTGGTCCTGGGGCTTGAACTCAGGGCCTGGCGCTGTCCCTGAGCCTCTTCTGCTCAAGGCCAGTGCTCTGCCACGTGAACCACCGCCGGACATGTCCAGCTTTTTCTCTGTCTGTGGTACTGAGGAATCGAACCCGGGGCTTCATGCGTGCCAGGCGAGCGCTCTTCCACGGAGCCACCTTCCCAGCCCGGCCCTGAGCTTTCGTGCTCACGGCTGGTGCTCTACCGCTTGGGCCACGGTGCCATCCTTCAGAGGTGGAGTTCCATGACGGATTCACGCAGGACGAGAACTGAGCGCTGCCTCATGAGGACTCTCACCAAGGCCCCCCACGGTCCCCCAAGACCAGGTACCCCACTCTCCTCCTCCCCCTCCTCCACCTCTCCTCCCCCCGCGTGGAATTCCTCCGGAGCACAGGCAGAAGCGGACACTGCTCACGTGGCAGAGCGCCAGCCGTGAGTGAAGATTGCTGCGTAAAGATGCAGATGCCTGGCACCCTGGCTGCTCAGGAGGCCGAGATCTGAGGACCGCGGTTCAAAGCCAGCCCGGGCAGGAAATTAATCACTAAAATAGCGGGCGGCGGGGCTGCGGCTCTCGATTTTGCTGTGCGCCTGAACCTCTTTACCAGCCTCCTCTGAGAGAGGCTGAGAGAGGAGAGGAGGGCGCCGCGGGCCCGATCATCCCGAGGCGGCTGCGGTGCCCCTCACCTCCCTCGCTCATCGGGAAGACGCTTATGTCTGCTAATAAAGGAATTGTTCCAAGGATCAATAATGATGCATTTATCCAAAATGAGAAGTTTCAGTGCGCGCACACACACACACACACACACACACACACACACACACACGGCCGACGCTCTCCCTCCCCAGCTGTCCCCGATCATCCTGACAGCCACGTCACACGTGGTATTCTAGAAATATCAAGGATGCGAAAGCGGCAGTAACTCAGGGCACAGATCACGGGGGTACTGGGGGGGGGGGGGCTGGGCCGTGCTGGGGATGGGGGCGTTGTCGGGGGGGGGGGGGTGGGGGGGGGCTGGGCCGTGCTGGGGATGGGCGCGTTGTTGGGGGGGGGCTGGGCCGTGCTGGGGATGGGCGCGTTGTTGGGGGGGGGGGCTGGGCCGTGCTGGGGATGGGTGCGTTGTTGGGGGGGGGCTGGGCCGTGCTGGGGATGGGGGCGTTGTGGGGGGGGGGCTGGGCCGTGCTGGGGATGGGCGCGTTGTCGGGGGGGGGGGGGCTGGGCCGTGCTGGGGATGGGCGCGTTGTGGGGGGGGGGGGCTGGGCCGTGCTGGGGATGGGGGCGTTGTGGGGGGGGGGGCTGGGCCGTGCTGGGGATGGGCGCGTTGTCGGGGGCTGGTGGAAGTGGAGCTGATGGGAGACACACATGCTCCCGTGAACTCCAGGGAGGCGCACGCGCTTCTGCGGGTAACACCACGCCTTCATCCCGAGGGGCGCATCGGTTCCTCGGGACCAAGCGAGGGGTCGGCATTTGTGCCAGAAGCTCCTCATGCTTCCAGACCCACAGAGGGCCTCAGGCAGAGCTGAGGATCGACCCCCCTGCCCCCACCCCTGCCCCCACCCCTGCCCCCACCCCTGCCCACACCCTGCCCCCCCACCCCCCCCCCACCCCCGCCCCCCCCTGCCCCCCCCAGGGCCCTGATACAGTGTTCCACCCCCCCCCCCCCCCGCGTGATCCCCTACACCCTGATATTCCCGGGAAATGCTAATTCCACCCAGACCCAGGGTGGCAAAAAATGAAGTGACTACACTGTGTAATTCATTCTCCCTGTCTCGGGTCACTGAGCTGGTATGGAAGGTTCTGGAAGGCTCTGGATGGCCATCGGGCCGCGGGTGAGGGCCGAGCAGCTCTGGTCTGGCCAGGTGTTCATTAATTGCCTTTTCTTGCTTTTTTAGGTGTGTGTGGGGAATCACCTGACCTGTGACACAGATTAATTGGATCTTTAAAAAAAAAAAGCAATAAAAGTAATAATCAGGCGCCCTCCCCCCTCCCCCCCCCCCCACCCCCCCACGAGAGAAATCTAAAGAAACAAGGCATATTTAACCTAGAAAAGGCGAGTACTCCAGAGGAACTTAGTAATGTTCTTTAAATAGCTAATGAGCTAATCCAGGCGTGACGTGAACGTGACTTTTTTTTTATTGGTAGCCATTAGAGAGACAATTATGGCAGCGGGGAGAAAAAAAATAAGCTAGATACTAAAGGACCTTGATGAGCTCTGTGATCTACTCAAGCGTGTGGGACAGAGGTGAGTTGAGCTGACATTCAGGAAAAGATGTGGCTAGCAGAGACTCAGAGGCCAAGGCCATAACATGAACTCCATCCTCAGGATCAAAGTCTGTTAGTAAACCGTCCCTGTGGAGAGATCCGGGGAGCAGGGGGAGAGAGGGAGAGAGGACCCGTCTCTTATAAAAATAATGCACATTAGGCCAGGCACTGGTGGCTCATGCCTGTCATCCTAGCTACTCAGGAGGCTGAGATCTGAGGATCACAGTTCAAAGCCAGCCTGGGCAAGAAAGTCCATGAGACTCTGATCTCCAATGAGCCACCAGAAAACCAGAAGTGGCGCTGTGGCTCAAGTGGTAGAGCGCTCGCCTTGAGCTGAAGAGCTGAGGGACAAGCGCCCAGGCCCAGAGTTCAAGCCCACAACTAGCACAAAAAGAAAGTATAAACCGTAGTGATCTCTCAAGGATGTGAAGTGACATTGAGACACGACTTTCCAGTTCTTCAGGCGTCCTGGACCAAGCTGGCTCTCCAGTTCAATCACATCCGACAGATGGTCCTAGGAGCCCAGGAAACTCCATCCCCTCAAAGGTGACAGTGT